>NC_139681.1:52011155-52116155 GCF_964106915.1 Podarcis gaigeae | reverse complement strand
CGCATGTTCTTGTTGCATGTTAATTTTTCTCTGTTCGGAGCATTTTAAGATTGACGGGTTTAAAGCATAGCAAAGAGTTTTTGTCTTTTAAAAGAAGCTTCAGAGTTTGGGAACTTTAGCATGGACAAAGTGATCTCTGTCATCATTAAGAACTAACCCTTTGCCTTTTTCTTCTTCTTGGAGACACACAATATTCTTCAGTGCTTTGCTCCTCAAGGTTAGGTTAAGTAAGGCCATCACTTTCCTTCCATCAACGAAAAGTTGTCTTAGGGAAGCCGAATGTTTGGGGGATTCCTCCCCTTGTAGAAAATCTCATGGTAGTACTTGTTCCCCTGTTCCCATAAATAATAAAGTTTGCTTTAACATCTGTGTGCTGGACCTAAGAAGAATCTGATATTGAACAGCAGATCCATTTGGTCTCTCCCATGTGTAATTGCAACTTCATTGCAACAAGAGGAGGGTTCTATCCCTCCACAGAGGTACTATCACAGTTTATTTTGCTAACTTTCAGATATTTTGTTTCTTAATTAGTTGGGTTTTTGTTCTTAGACTGTGCTTACTTCTCTGACACTTCAACACCCCCTGCCCCCGCAAACCCAAATATTTTTGGAAATTTTAATTGCAGGACGCTAACTAGATGACTGCTCTCTGCAATGCTTTCAGATCAGTTTGGCTGAGAAACTATTTTTTGAGGAAACTTGGTAGGTGCATGCATTGCTTATAGGAAAGAAGTAAAGAAAAAAATACTGGGCATTATACTGTTGTGCTTCCTCAAACCCCCCCCCCCCTCCCAATGTTGCTTCCCTCTGCCTCCTGTTTTTGGGATATCCAAGAGAAAGCCTCGGTTTAAAAGCTGCCCATCCTTTTTGCTGCACTTTATAAGTTATTGTTGCTAAATGATTGGGAACTGTCCATCACCAGCCAGAGAACTTGCAGTTTACTTAAGAAATTGCACGTGGGACAAAAGCAGCCGCTGGAGTGTGGTGGCCGCTGTGAATAGAGGGAGGGAAGGCAATTAGTTGCCGTGTTGTTGGAGCTTTTTACTTGTCAAACTGGAGCCTCATTGCTTTTGTTATTGCCATGTAAAGGGAAATTGCAGGGTTTTGTTTTGGTATTAAGGGCCTTAACGGTTGCTGGCTGACACTTTACGTGCAAAGGCCAGATAAGTGCGGAAAAGGATGGTGGTAAGAAAAGCAAACAGAAGAACTTTCTGTCTCCGTTGATTACATTCTGGCGAGTGTCTCCAGATTCTTAAGGTTTTGTCTCCACTTCTGAATTGCAGATTAGTCTGTACACCTGTAAAGTAATAATAGCAACGATAGTAATTAATACAGCAGGACAACATTGCAGTGACTTCTGTAGTGATTAGCCCAGCATAAGTTTTGAAACTGTCTTAAAAATCATTGTGTAGGTTATATTACTATATATAAAGGTATAAGGGTTTATGACAGGTCTTCTTCACATCTCCTCCAGATGAGTATAAAATCTTTGTGTGTTTTGGACAATTCAGAAACTTTTTTGCTCTGATAAAATTAACTTGCACACCGAACTACTAATCATACTGAACCACAGATAGTTTTACCTATCCATTGTGCTTAACCATATTACTGGCGCTTTCTTGTCAGGTATTTTGAGAGGTAGCCACTATAGGTTTGACCGCATTCCCCCATAAAAACCAGAGCTGCCTTTGCGATTTTTGTTTCTTAAGTCAATACCTATCACAAAGGATGGATAACTTATGAACGTAGATGAAAAAAGACACAATTTTTCAGTTCACGGAGGAATCTGGTCTCTCTTTTAAGCTCGTGCTTACAGAAACTAAAATAAGCTTGCTGTAGCGAAATACCTTAGACAGTAAGACTGTAGAAAACGTGATGAGCATTTCTTATACTGTTTTCATGTGAACCAGCCTGTTTAAAACAAGAACCAAAAAAATTAATATTGGTAAAAGTTGGGGGCAAAGGAGAGTGATTACTAATGTGTCAAAATGATAACAAAATCAACTGCTTCCTGCAGGTCTCTCCTGAAGAAATTTGTTTGGTGGGAACTGACAGTGACTGCTTGTTACACTTAGGTGCTCCTGCTCCCTCATGGCTATCCATTGTTGCCTCACTACGCATAGCATTACCTGTAACTATCTGAATCGTAGTAGCATTGTCATTTATTTCCAAGGTAACTGCTTCTTTAGCTATCCTTAGCAAGCAAACGGAGGGGCGGTTGGGGGGGGGGTGTTTGACAGTAAGAGAATTTGTGTATCAGAAAACCGAAGTGATTATTTCAAGTTTCGAAATCTGCAACAGAGACAATCCTAGAAAATAAGACACCTTCTCTCACAGCCGACATCCGATGTCACGATGGATGCGGAGCATTCAGGGAATGCCAGGCCTCAAATCTGGAAACATCTTGATCTTTTAGGACTGTACTTTAAGTGAAAAAACGCAGGCGGGGGATGGGAGGGAGACAGAAAGTGAAAAGCTGCAAGGGAAATAATACAAAGCTAGTACAATTGGCATCTAGACAGTGAAGGGGGGAAAAAGTTTATGAGATTAAGAGTGGGAAAGACAAAGCCGTTATGTACCCGAGGGATGCAATTTTAGTGGGAATGGAAGATTTGAGTGGTAAAGGAGGAGCACTCGCCTCTGGGTTCTCTCTGTTTCAGCAGTTTGGCTGTTGGCATCTCAATTTGAATTGCTGGGTGAGTAGCATTTGTGTTTAAGTGTGTGTGTGTGTGTGTGTGTGAGAGAGAGAGAGAGAGACAGAGCGCATCTTGACCATTGAACTAGTTGTGTGACTTGTTTTTATTCGTGTCTGTGGAAGCATTTTTTAAAAGGAAGATAGAACAGTCAATTCAAGCTGTGACCTTTGTTCAATACTTAAAAAAAAATACAGTGCGAGTCAGTTTAGGGGAGGGGGTAGAATGACTTGTCAGTGACAGTTCTTAACATACTGTAATAGTTACAAAACAACACAAAGCATGCATGTCCTTTTCATCACATGCAAAGGCCTGGAACAATTAAAAAATAATTGTTGGAGGGGATTTTTCTTTTGCCTTTTCTTCTTCTTGGAGAGCAGTTCTCTTTTTCGTTGCGGAGTGTTGTCATAGGGAAAAGGCCATTTCATAATATACAGCTGGTTGTATTTATTGAGCTAAAGCTGTTGAGTGGAGCTTGCCAACAAAAGCAAGTGTGTATGCGTGCATGTATTTTTTTGTATATGTACTGTGATAGGTGTATGTAGCATAACAAAACATTCCCTTTTTATTTATTTGTTATGTTTGCTTCAGAATTTTATTTGATTGTGCAGGTATTTCATCTCTTAGTTATTCTCTGCTTTGGAAGCCAAGCCTTATTTCTGCTTGACAGACATAAGTATTTACATTAGTAAAGTAAGTTCTGCTGATTTTAAGTGCCTGATTTCCACAGTGGAGGTTTTTTTTTTAATTTTTAAAAATGATAATGTAGTATTTAAATTTTCTACAGTCTTAACCTTACATATTACTTGTTTAAATGCCCCATTCACCTTCACCCGAGGTGTTGATTTGAGTAGATTTGTTAAACATGTGCTCTTTCGAATGGTTCTGGGTTCCATGTGGAAATAAATTGGATTCAGTGAGGACAATATTCATTTACTCTATTAGGAACATAGGAGAGACAATAAGTTGTTATAGTAATTATTTGCATTGCAAAGATATCCAAAAGATGTTAATTGAAAAGATACATATACTTCAGTGCTTGTGACAAGAAAAATGCATTCAGGGGTTTTTCAGGACTCATCTATGGGGATGCAGAACATACCTTGCTTGCTATGCTGTAATTACCAAGCTCTGCTTCACTGAGGTTTAGGCCTCGTTATGGAAAGCCTTCCCTATCTAATGTCTTCAAAAAATGGTTGAAATGCTATTATATATCATTTTTATCTTTCAGTTTTCAGTGATCCTCTCGTGTGTGTATGTGTGTGGGTTTAAATATTTTGTGAACTAAAAGATTCTCAAAGACGAGAGTTTGGCTTAACGTCTCTCTATGTCTTTATAGTTGTGGATATTAAACTGTTACATAACGCACATAAGTTAATAAAAATGATCTTTTATAGACTATGTAATAATGAAATGCATATTTATATAGGATATTGGAGAATTTATAATATTGAATTTTATTTTTTAAATGCTGTCTTACTGTTGCGATAAAAACTACATACATATGAATTGCAGTTAATCTAGTTTTCTCTCATTTCACTCTCCCCTTTATCCAAACCATCTCTTCATCCTCAAATACATGTAGACTTTGGTCCTGAATAGCTTTTCTACTGTATATAAATATCATGTTTTCCCCTGCCTGGGCCGTGTGTGTGTTGTTTTGTTTTGTCTGCACATAATAGAGACCTGCAAAAACAAGTGCATGAGTTGGCACACCACAGTTTTCCCCTCCTGTGTTCTGGAAATCAAAAACTAAAGCGTTTAGATAATTTTTACCTTGATAGTGATTCATATGAAAGAGGAAGCCAATCTTTCCTCTAAATACATTTGGAACAAAACAGCACAACCTCATTCTATCTGTACATTATTCCTGAATTCCAAAGCACAGTTATATGCTTTTTTGTGTGCGTGTATTGTTACTTGTTTTGTGATTGGTTTCATTTGTTTCTGTGTTTTAGAAGAGGTTGTCACTGGCTCTTGATCTTTATCCGTATTATATCTCAGTGTATAATATAACAACCTAAAACAAATTATGTAGATGAGTTTAAATATAAAGTAGAATGAAATTAGTGCTTGTTTCAAAGTTTCCATCAAGAATTTGGTAGGTGGGGAGGGGGCAGATTGTGATGGCTGTCCGTTTTTCCATCACAACTTCTTGTATTAGGCATACACCTGTGGGTTTCAAACTTTAATCCTTTTATAATGCTGGTAAAACTAACCTAGAATTATGTAGGCCACAATTTTTAAATGGCTAGTTATTTAACAGGATGCTAAATTGTTTCAAGTAATAAAAAACTAAGCATTGTTGTCACTTCATAAAGAAATTAGCATGAATTAGGAAAAAAAATGTTTAATGTATTAATTTGTAGGTTTTTTTGCAGAACTTTTAAAAGCTAACACTGACTGACATGATATTGATTGTTCCCAAAATCTTCTTGCCGGAGTATTTAGATCTCACCCCAAAATAAAATAAAATAAAACCTCCCTGTAAAAGAATATTTCATGTATATTATCACATTTATTACCTGAACATTCTGGGCTATGTCACATGCTATTATGAAACACGGTTGGTTTTCTGTCCATCAAAAGTAGCATTAAAATAACAGCAATCTTTTTTTTTAAAAAAATGCATTTGTTTTAATCTTATTGTTTGAGGTACTATGTATAGTTTTCTTTCTCCTAAGCAAGTGGTAAAATCCTAATGATTTCAGTTACAGACCGATCCTAGCCATGTTTACTTGGAAGCAAGTCGCCCTGAGTTTGTTGGAACTTGTTTCCTGGTAGGTATTCTTAGGATTGTATCCTTAATGTGTCTTTGTTATTAAATTACGTGGGTATGTCTTGCAATCTTTCTATAAGAAAGAGTGTATAAAAGTGTCATGTAGAAGTGAGACAGGGGACATGGGATATCAGTGAACATTGCCCCCATACTTTGTCTAAATTAGCTGTCCCATATTTTAGAGCAAGAAGCCAGCATTGTTTTATTTAAACAATTTACCGAATTACGGGGACTGGAAGGTAGGCCCTTATTGATAGGAGCAGTCCTCTAACCAGGAAATAGCTGCTAAGAGAAAAACAGAAGGGAAGTAGAAATATGCTGTGCCTATGCCACTCCTTGAAGAGGTGTGCGTGCGTGTGTGTGTGTGTGTGTGTGTGGTTTGCTTTTTGTCAGACTCAAGCTAGGGGAGTATTGTCCCAGCACATGGTTGTCAGCGCTTCTGTTGTCATTTGTGTGAAGGAAGAAAATGAGCCCCTTTTTTTAAGTGTAGGGAGCCATGGTTATCAATGGAGGCCTTGTCTTCAGTTACAATAGGGAGCGAGCACAGGGCAAGACCTTAGGTAGAAATGAGCTACACTAAACTTTGAAAGGGTTCAGAGCACTGTATCAACAATAATAGGCTAAGGAGAAGTAGATTTCTGAAGAAAATGCTTAGTCAGGTGTGAAAGCATTCTTTATTTCAATAAAGTGCATGTTGCGTAGATAAACAGAATGGTCTCATTCCGCACAAGAACATGTCCAGCACTTGGAAGGGGGATATATGAAGAGTTTGTTTGTATTCATTGTCTTTTAAATGTGTCAGAATTCTCTAAAATGTGACGTTTTTGTTTTCTTATTCTGTTGTATTTGTTTATTTAGGTAATTTATATACTGCTCCATGTTTCAAAAGGTTTACAATCTTATTTTGTTCAAATTAATAATGCACATTAAAGACACACATTTCTGTTGTAAATATGGCATTGGGTACCAATTATGACTGCAAGGAGCAACCAGGTTATAGGAGACAGGTTGGTAAAAATAAAATTTAGAAATAGCGCAAAACTCAGGCGCTTCTCCTGTGAAATTAGTTACTTATGGTGTGCCAAAACAAGAGAGAAATCCATGTTCAGTGTGGCTGATGTTGTAGAATAATAAACTGGCTACAGGCACATTGCTTTTTCTAGATTTGTAAAGTCCAGAAACTTCTAAAGAAAGCTTTAAAATGTTCATTGGTTAGTGAAGATAAATGAGATTAAATTTATGCATTTCAGTCTTGAGAATAAAAATTAGTGGATTTTTCTAGTCGTAAGCGTGTTACCTCATAATAATATTTTACCGACTGCCATAAGTATGGTGCAGAGTTTTAATAAGAGCATCTGGAAAGAGTATAGAATACCAGTTGTTAAATGTAAATGTGTTGTGAATGGCACAATTTACTGGTGCACAGAGCTGTCCTTGGAAGGGTTTAGTAATCCAAGATGACTGTGCTTTAATGCAATCTCTCAAAGATTAACAGAAAAGGCCTACAAAACTACTTCTCTTTTGCTTTAGTGTATTAGGCTTTTAAAGGCAGTTTTAAGTTACAAGTCCAGTTTTTATTGTGTAGAAAAATAAAGCACTAAGGGAATATTGATGGGGAGGGAAAGGCAGGTAGAGCTATAGTTCCATTTGTTTTCAATATGTGGTGGTGATTCATAGGTTTAGAGGTGAGTTGCGAGATTCCATTTCTTTTAGAATATGAATCCTAGAGGAAGAATTAGCGCCATAGAGGTCTGGGGCAAAGTGCCTATTCAATATTAAATTTACCACAATCCAAAATGTGAACAGTGTAGACAGGAGGATGCTAACAGAACATGCTGTGCAAGCTAACAGAAGTTTATGCTTTAAGTATGCTTGGAAGGTGAGCGGTTCTTTCCCAGGGTTGTGACCTTCATGAACTATGGCATGGATCTGATTTGTTCCTATTGAAAGCTTTCTGTACCCTTGAGCATTTGGCATATAAGAAGGTAGTGCATTGGGCTGTATATGTAATTATTGCTGTTGTGTGCAATTACCTTTAATTTTACTAGCAGTATCCCTGCATGTGTAATGCCCTGGTTTTTCTCCACCTCATGCATTGAGGGAAATGTATAGGAATTTACTCACAACACAGCTGTTCTTTCAACCACAGTTCAGCTTACATTTCTAATGGGAAACTCAGCTCTATGGTTTATGTTATCTTTGTTTATACATGTGCTAAACCATCCCTAATTCCTGTTTGGTAACTTCATTGTTGATTCCATGAGTGCAATTTAATTTGCTTTGCTTCAGGCATAGGCAATCAAGGGGGGGGGGGGAATAAACTTTTCCTGTTGTTTGTATTTTGATTTGCCTTTTCAGTCCAGAACATTAATTAGCAAGTTTAAAACAAAAGGAGTGCCTTACTTCCTTATTCTCTCATTTTATATTTACGTTTGCATTTATTCTAAATTCTGTCTACTAGGATAACTAACTTAAAAAATAAGAACTGCTGTGATAGCCATTAATGGCATAAAAAAGAGATGCTGTTTCCAAAGAACTTCAATTTTCTCAGAATAGCTATTAGCTTTTATTATAAAATAAGCATGAACAAAGTAAGAGGAAAATATACTCCAGGGGACAATCACATACAGTATCTGGAAGACGGGATGGGCTAAGATGATCTAATAGTGCTTTTTATCTAATTTCTGTGACTTACCTTTTATAGCCATTGGATAGTGCTAGAGACTGCTCTTTTTAGTCAGGCAAACCCCCTGTATACTTCAAAGAGAGAAGCAAATGCAGGATTAATCTTCTTCTCATCACTCACATTGCTAATAGTCTCCCCCTGTGCCTCTACTCCCCCCCCCCCAGTGAAAGCTTATTTAATATAATTCCATAATCCTACTTTTAAAGCCAACCTTGTGTGTTACACAACCAGAAGTGCTTCCAGAATTGTTTGTACCTTCCTCTTGCAAATTATTGGATATCTTTAAACCGAGCATAGCTTTCCTCTCCCAATGCTTGCTTCTTCAGTGATTGTCTTCACCTTACTCTTCTATCCGCAACAAAACTAAATTGTGGTCGTCAAACAAAGGGAGAGCTTCATTTCTATAGAAATATGCATATATAGATAGATTGACATAGATTAGTTTTAACCATGTGTGGTCAGCACTATGTATCAGCTGCTGGTGCGTTTCCCTCTTAACTGTGGAAACAGCTCCAGACCCTAGTTTTGAACTGAGTGTTGGTAGGAGAAACTGGAGTGGAAGAGACTGCAGACTCATGACTCCCAGTCTTCTGTTGTGTGACCTGCTTTTTTAAACTGCTGCTTTTAACTGCTGTTGGGTTTGTTTGTTAGTGCATTTTGTTTTTAGGTTGGTTTTTAAATCTTATTTTGTACTGTGTCAGTTTTGTGTAAACAATTTGCAAATTCAACCACCACCACCATGCCGTTGTTCTGCTTCACTTCTGCTTTAAAACCAACAGCGTGCCGAACGCTTATTCAGAGATCTGATCACTGGTATCAGACCTGGTGGACAAAGCAGGAAAGGAAGGCTTGACAGTATGTGAAGGGCAAATGAGTGTTTGATGTGACAAGGGAGTAACCTACAGAACCTTCAGGAATAAACTCCCCTAATAACCAGGTGAGGCTGTTCCAGGCATTGAACGTGGCATGGCAGGACTCAGAATAGCAGGAGTGAAATAGGAAAACAAAGGCTTCCCTCCTTCACAAAGCAGTTATTACAAGTCTGATGATAACTCAGAAGACCTGCTATGAAGGTGCCTCAGACTTGAATTCTAGCATAAATTTCTTGATGTGGTGAAGAAAAGTCAGCATCGCTCATGCTAAACATTTATAGGAAGAGTGAGGATTGGAGCTAAGTGCTCACTCATAAGAACATTAGCTTCTGGGTAACTATTTGAATAAAAGAGATTTTCCCAGGTAAAGATTTACCAAATTATTCTCTAAACTCTTTCTTTGGGAAGTGTACATTCTCTCCTCATGGCTGGCAGGGACAGGCAGTATTGCAGACTTGACCTCCTGCCACTGGTGTTACTGCCACTTAGAGGGGCGAGGTGGGGGTGCTCCCAAACTCACTGCTGCCATGCCCTGCTCCTGCCCTGGCCTGGTAAGTTCAGTGACACCAGTATCAGGATTCCAGGTCCACAGGCTGCCCTCCCCATCAGCTGCTCTTGCGTTTTACCATGTCGTATGTAACATTTCATGAACTTTAGAACACCAGAAGCTGGCATTATAATTTTACTTCTGTATCCGAGCAGTTCTAATGCCAAAGCAGGCATGTAGACCATGAATGCTGTTAAGGCAGTGCATGTTATTAATAAAATGCGTCAATCATTCCCAAAGTTTTCATAGGTTTGTCACATCTGGCTTAGTATGTTGTGGTCCAAACTATACACACAAAGTGAAAAGATGTTCCATGTCATATATTTTGGCAGGTCATACCAGATTATATGCCATGGTTTCTCATGGAAGCCATGGAAGTGTGATCAGTGAACTGGACTCTGCAGTACAGTACATGGAATCTGAGAATTCTACATAGAATCCATGTGATTCATTTGACTGATGGTTCATTGAGGAGTTTAAAAGCTACATGACTGAATACACTCTGACATACTTACACTGTAAAAACTGCAAGCATGCAATTTGTCTGAAAACAGAGGGAAAGGAAGTGTGGAAGCAATATTTGTGTGTGTGTGTGTGTGTGTGTGTGTGGCAACAAAGCTAGTTGAAGAGATAGAATGAATCCCAAAGGATTTTCTTCTCTAGTGTGACTTTCCTCTAACATTTTGGTGTGTGCATTCTTTTTAATTAGGTCACAGTTTACAGTTTGCAGATATAAAAATGCAAGATGCATTCATGGAATGATGAAAGATACAAAAATGCTTGACTGCATCACCCATTTAGAACAATTCCACACAGAACAAGATGGGCGAACCACCACACCTTGTAGTCTGTTAGAAACCCTTCTACACATACCTACCCATTTGCTTCGTTAAAATACCACTTTTTAGACATTCATTTGTGCTTCTGAAATAGCTTGCGGAAGAAAAGCCGTATAATAATGAAATTCTTCTAAAAACGAGTTAGCATAAAACAACAAATAAGAACAATAGGCAGTAAATGCATGGTCCTTGTTGAATTAGTCTTCATAAAATAGTGAGTTAAGTTGTGTTTATTCCCATTGTACAGGTGGGAAAATCAGGCCAAGAAAGCATGACTTTCCCATGAATGCATGCACTGTGTTCCTCTGAATGTTTACTGAGAAGCAAGTCTCCCTGTGATCATTGGAACTCAGAGTCCCTACTAAGTGTGCCTAAGATTGCAGCTTTCCAGATAGATTCTTTGTTTTCAGTAGTAACTCCTGTAGCATTAAGCAGACCTCACTCACTCCATAGCTGTGCTGAAGTTTTAACTTAATTTTAACCCGTTCAAAGCTTTTGTTAATCTTACTGCAAAAACAAACACGAATGATACAGTATTTTGAAAAGTGCTTTGAAAAGATCAACAAAACACATGCGTATTGTTTTTTAATGAACACATTCTAGGTTTCATGGTCTCCATTGAAAACATCCATCCCCTTTTGACAATGGATGCTGCTAATCTAGTCTGAGGATAATAGCAAAGACTGGCAGGTGCTGGACTGAGGTGGCGCTCGAGAGCACCACTGCACTGTCCCTCGGTCTTTTAATGTAATTCCTTTTACTTGATGTTAATGCAAATTGTTCCTTACTTAAAGTAATAAAAGAAAATGAAGACACATTTGAAAATGAAAGTTGACTCTAATCCATTTGTCATCTAATACTAGCCTCTTTATCTTTGCTGCTACCTAATCTGGTTAAATGTCCCTGTTGTAGGATTTTATTGTAAATCCTCTATAGGGAATAAGTCTCTCTCTCTCTCTCTCTCTCTCTCTCTCTCTCTGTGTGTGTGTGTGTGTGTGTGTGAGAGAGAGAGAGAGAGAGAGAGAGAGAGAGAGAATTGGATTACTCACAGTGAAATGGTTCTTTGCTTTGCTTGTTTCATTTTAATTTTTCCTTGGTGATCTTGTGAAGGTAACACAGTATCATACAAACTGTAGCACTTAAAAAAAATATATTGTTGCATTCTGTTTGTGTTATTTTTAAAAATAAATAATAGCTTTACATTGTCTTGGAATCATAAGAGAAAAAAATGTGCCCTCATGTCTTTATAACCATGCATTTTTCTCCCTAAAACTTAGTGTACTTACATTCATTGTTAAGAAGCTGTTTATTAGTGTACTTCGAACTGAACATTGCTGCACAGTTTTATACATAGCTATTCAAAAGTAAGCTCCACTGAATTCAAAGGGTCTTAACCTCAAGAAAATGTGTAGAGGATTGTAGTCTCAATCTCTTTTACTACAGAGCAGTGACCAGTTGTTCTTTTCTATTTAATGGTCTAAATACTGCAAAACAATTTGTCCCGATCTCCGGTTCATATGGAAAGAGTTTTAAACAAAGCAAAACAGAAGTTGGTCCTTCTGATGAAAGAAGAGGATGTAAATAGTTTCTCCGTAAGGAAATAATAGAACTGCCTGTTCTCAAAAGCCATGAAGGGAAAATTGGGGGTGAAATTTGATTTGCCAGGCCTCCACCTTGTAAAGATTTGCCCTTTATTTTAGAACATACAAGATCCAATGGGAATGGCAACTTATTACAGGGTATAGCAGATGCACAATTGGCTCTGGCTTCTGCATGCCCGCTAATATAACTTTTGAACTGCCAACACATGGGTCTCACTTTTGGCTAGATCTGTGTGTCCTGGAATGAACTCTGCAGCATGCACACATCTGACTGTGGGTGAGAGCTATGTCTCAGCAGTTTGAATGTTGCATTATTAGCAGGTACATATTGGTGAAAGTGATCCTTTTAACTCCTATACCCGATAACAATCAACAATCAATTGCTCCCTTAGGCTTCCTTATTTCAGGATGCTAAAGCCCCTTACAAGACCACAATGCATCCTGCCTTTGTCTAAGCACAGTAAAACAAACAATCACAATATACTACTTTCTGTGCCATAAGGGCGCCCCCCCCCCCCGCAATTGGTGGGTGGCCTGTCTGTAGGTCCCGAAAACCATACAGATGGGTTACAAGGTCACCAGGAATGGGTGCTGGGACAATACAGTGCATGGGATTAAAGAAGTTTCATTTTACAGGTCAGGCATTTGCAAGCCAAAGGGTGGTCCTTAATAACAATGAGCTTATCTTGACTGACATCTTTAGCAAACAGTTTGAGAACCAGATCATTAGGAAAAGCAGGAACTAATAAGCTTGTGTGAAAATGGGGGGGGGGGGGACTGAGGTTATTTTGATGACACTCTTACTGTGTACAAATGTCTTACTGGCTAGTTTTATAGCAGAGTATGTGTGTGTGTTTCTAAACTGCTTTCTTAATGTTTGCGCTATGTAGCTTTCTTAACACAGCATTTTCCTCACACTCTCCATTTTCTTTTTTCACAGTCTAACAAAGTCCCAGTTGTGCAGCACCCACACCATGTACATCCTCTCACGCCGCTTATTACGTACAGCAATGAGCACTTCACACCAGGGAATCCTCCTCCACACTTACAAGCCGACGTAGATCCGAAAACAGGTAGGGTGAACAATGTTTGATGAGGAGCTAGGCTTTGGGGGGAGGAAGCTTCCTGAACTATCATAGAGTTAGATCATTTTGGGGGTGGGGGGACACACAAAATATTCACTTAGGAGTAAGTATATTAAAGCTAACAGTCTGCAGATTACCCAAAAATAAATAAAATGAACATATTGACTGTGTAATTGATCTCAGGATGCTGTCTCCTGTCATTTAGGCCCTCAATCGCATTTTAATAACAACAGTGTGTTCAATTTCTAACATCTATGCGTATGATGGAATACATTGATCAAAATCTAGAAACTGAAATGACAAGTTGTCCCCATTGTTAAATTCTTATAGACAGTGCAGCAGTCTGTAATGCTATACATGCATTCACTGTTCCAAATAACTGATGTTGGAGGTGCTATTTTGACTAAAGGTTTATATCATAAATTACTTTAGATGTATGATAAAGAGCATTTCCTAGAAAGAGGATAAATGGAGATTATCCTGCTTTTTGAATAGTTTATTTGATCTTCTTAATTTCAGAGTCATTTCCTACTACTTTTTATATTACAGTATTTAAAGGTTCTACAACACTTTTTTAGCTTTTTTCCTGGATAAAATCAGTTTTTTACCTTAGCTTTTAATAATTCTGTTTTTTAAAAAATGAAATCTAAATCCTATGTGTAGTTATAAAACCACATTCTTGAGACCATTCTGTTGACTTCATCAAGATTATTACAGAGTTATGTATGTGGCTTACTGATTTTAGCCAATGAATAAAATGCATAATCATGTTAAGTGATCTTTTTGGCTGCCAATGTCACAGGATCGAATGCTCTCTTGTAATTTTTAATCCCACTGCTACATTCTGAAAATTTTACTCCAGTCCAAAGTGATTATTGTGGACACATGGCACTCTCTAAACCCTGCTTAGATTTATTAGTGTTAAAGACTAGATTTGAGTTATTTTGTTAACTAAAAATATATATCTTGTTAGCCTGTTGCCCTAGAGGATGTAATAGTGTCAGTCTTTGTTCTGTAGACTGCATACAGTCCTCGGAGGGCATTTTTTTCCGTTAGTCCAAATCCTTGCAAGTTAATTAAAAAGTAAATTTGAAACCGTAAATACGTGTTAGAGCTTGTCAAAGAATAGCTGTAGTTGTGATTAACATATTTAGATAATGCATCCAAACTCAGTCTATGAATGAATGAATCAATGTTTCTTTTATTCCCATATGCTACAATTGGGCTTCCTTTGGATTGTGTTTAATGCTAATATTGCATAGGTTTAAAAGCATCTTCATCCAGCCGTCTGTGTGCAAGTGCATGGCAGCATAGTCTGACACCCATTTAAATAATGGTAATACAGGGAATGGTTTCTAAATGGTTATCGTAAAACATATGATTAACGTCCATAGACTGTTTACTTTTCTTCTGCGAACATTCTTTCAAGTGTGCAAACAGCTCACTGTATGGTTAAAGCCCAGTTAATCTGTTTGGATTTTGTAATGGAGAAAAAGCTGTGTCTGCCCGAAAATGTCACACAGGAAGATTTAATTTAGAGATTAAAAGCTCCCTGAGTGTCTTTTTAAAAAATCGTTTTTTAGCTGTGAATACAGTGCCTCTTCATTTTAATGCTTCTGTTCTTAATTCTACATTTGCTATATTTTGAAGAGCTGGGTTCTCTTGAGGTACCCAACCCTGTAACTTTTACTCACCTGAGAAAGTTTGAACATGCAAGCACTGCAAATTATGATCTATTTATTCCTGGGCAGTCTTGCAGAACTCTCGGGATAGTTCCAAACAAAGTGTTTCAAGGATCTTATCCTTTACACTCATTTTATCTGAAAAGATAGATGTTTATGCACATATTATCACCAAGAGTCAGGATTTGCTGAAGCTCCCTCTTGAGTTTACACTCAGTGTGAAACATGAGTTTGTTTATGACTGGGAAGTCATTTGAAACTGGTTCTTCTGCATCCACACCAAAACAACCCAAACCACTCAAGATTTGGACAGTTATCACATATAGCTGTATATATTACAACCAGTGCTTTTTCCCTAAAAAAAATTAATAATGTTTAGGGGTACTCTCATTTTCCTACTCATATTGAAATACTGCCAATGAAGCCAAGCTTAGATTCACAAAATGTTTAGGGGTATGTGTCCCCCCGGAAAAAAGCACTGATTACAACTATCACTTGGGTAGAGACACAGTGCTCCCGATGGCTAAAAGGGCTTAAGAATCACTCACTTCCTAGCTTCTCTCTCACAATTCAATCCCCTTCTTCCTTTGGCTATAACCATGGTTAAGGATTAGTGTGCACTGATTCTAACCAGGGCTAATACTAACTAGGGTTCCTTTCATGATAGCTTTAGTTTAGAACATAATCTTTAACTTTGCTTATGGCCATCAAGGGAGGATTCGCATGCATAAGTGGAGGGAGCATACAACCCTATGGACCACCACTGATCACTTAAATGAAATCAGAAGCACTGTGTATGCCCAAACCTTTGCAACTGAGGATGCCTTTTCTACATAGAATAATGTGGATTAATGTAACCTTTCATACATATTTCTCTTGTATGTACAATACAATATGGTTACTTGTGCTTGGAAAATGTAGTATTCTTTGTTAATCCAAGGATTTGTTTCTAGATTTAGTATCTTTTCTTAGTCATTAATGAAGTTAAATTTGCCATTCTATTCTCTAAATGTATTTTGGGACAGTGAAAAACTTTACTGTTTTGTACAGAAACAGAATGTGATCCATAGGAAAAGAGTAATTAAAAAAGCTAAGGGCTAATAATGTACATTAATTAAATGGATGACTACCCCCCCCAACTCCTCAGATATAAGTTCATTGTTTTGTTTCATTTTCTCAGCACTCCATCCCCGCCCCCAAACTTCCCTTTACCATCAAGGTTTTAATGTTTCATGTGGAAACACTAATCCAAATCAAAATTAGAACAAATGTGGCTTATATAAACTCATAACAGGAACCTTCTGGAAACAGAAAGGCACTGCAGCCATATAAAATGGTTTATTTTAGAAAGTACCTTTTTGAGTGACCTGAAGGTGTCTGCACAAAAGAGGCGACACACATGATGGTACAAAATGAAAGCAAGGTGGGAGCCTCCATCCTTTTAAGACTTTGGGAGAACAAAGTCCTGCACGGTCTTTGACTGTGGGGAAGAAAACAGATCAAATGTCCTACTTCTCTAGCTGAGTCTCATTTGCTTACTGTACTAAGTAGGACGCTCTGGGGACGATAGGTGAAGGCAGCAGGCCATGTCTTGAGAATAGGAAGTAGAGTTATGAAAGGCAGAAAGTGTGGTACTCATGGTGTAGAAATTTGTATGACTTTCCTGCCTCCTTTTTCTTTTCTTTTTTAATCCCCCTTTTCCCCCTGCCCTGACCCACTTTCATGATGCTTCCTTTTCCTCTTCCCTAGGAATTCCACGGCCTCCGCACCCTCCAGATATATCTCCTTATTATCCACTATCACCGGGCACTGTAGGGCAAATCCCCCATCCGCTAGGATGGTTAGTACCACAGTAAGGAGTTCCATTTTTTTCATTTTATTTTTTATTTTTCATTTTTGTACATATGTGGGGGGCGGAGTGGGGGGGGGGAAAGGATGATTGTGCTTATTTGCTTTGCCTGAAATGCATACGTTGAGTTAAGCATGCTTGCCAGCTGCCAGTTTATGGCATGGGCAAATCAATAACTTTTGCTCAATAAAGATTAAATGAACTAAAGTGACGGGTCATTGCGTGTTAAATAAGAACAGAGCATGAGGGCATCATTTCATGTGTCCTGACATCAGAGGGTGACCCATGGATCATAAATGTCAAACATTTGTTCTGAAAGGGTGGGGTGAAAACGTTCTGGATAGTATAATTTGTAGGATTGCTGTTTCAGAAACATCCCTTGCTGATACCCTATTATTTTTATAGTGCACTACTATTGCGCTTTATTACATTTGCATTCCCCTTTAATTCTTGTTTCCAAGGTTTGGGATAATATTTTTTAATGGGCTGGAACATGGCTTAAAAATTGGGAGGGAGCTAAGTGAATCATAGGATCATAGAATTGTGGAGTTGGAAGGGACCATGAGGGTCATCTAGCCCCACCCGCTGCAATGCTGGAATCTTTTGCCCCACATGGGTCTCAAACCCACAATCCTGAGATAAAGAGTCTCAGGCTCTACTGACTGCAGGAGGGAGCTCATGGGGAGAACCTAATTTCAAAATGTGTAATAACAACAAGAGGGAAGAAGAGTTCTAATGTGTAGGCAGTATTTTTGCAATGTCTAATGAATAGGTGCAGTAATGGTCTTACTAATCTGAAAATTAAAATTAAAAGAGGCAAAATCTTAAAACAATGCTTTAAAAAAATGTGTTGTGGCATGTGATTTTCCTCAAACATTTTGATTACTTGTCTTCTTCAGGGACAAGCAAATCTTGCGCAATCCTGTTCCACTGCACTAGTTGAAACAATTGATTGCAACGTGCTCTAAATTAATAGTTGTAATAAGCCACTGTAAGAAGATTGTGTGATTTACATGAGTCTGAATATGACAATTAGTCAAAATGCATTAGATGCAAAAAGTACATTGATGATTTTGAGTATTAACTTGAACCAGACTCTCTCTCTCTCTCTCTCTCTCTCTCTCTCTCTCTCTCTCTCTCTCATTTCCGCCCTGATTTGTGGTGTTGTCCCCTCCTTTCCTTCTGTTTGGCTTTATTAATCTAATTTTAGCTTCAAATAATTTCCTTTATTATGTAACCCATTCTAAGTAGCAGATTCCCTATGTCCCTGCAACCTTTTGGTTTTGAAATGGGAGAAAGGTTGTTTGCACTGAAAAAATATCAGCCTAGTACTATCGCTATACTACTATACTGTAGTATATACAGCTCAAATATACTTCCAGAATTGGAACCTGTGGCCTTTTATGTGGCCACCTGGAAACAGTGGTTCCTTTTACAGGTGGTACACTATTCTATTCATTTTCCTGGTCCTATGGGCCTATTTCTTATTTTTATAGGCAAAATGTGTGATCCCTAGGGGGAAAACACTGCAGTTTTAGAAAACACATCCTGATTATGCTTCAGAAAGTTCACACTTCAAAGGAAGAAAATAATAGCAGGAAAATAGAATCACTAGCCTCTTGTTCTCCCTGTGATCCAAACAAACACCAGTATACCTTTGGTTTCTATATTGTAGTAGGACTTTTACAATGTCTTGTCATTTGATGGGCTACCTACATATCTTCGGCATGCAGGAGTAGATTTTACAGAATTCATAATAAATAACTGTTAGGGTATTTCAAAGACATTTTAATGTACAACTATCATTCCCCCCCCCCTCTTTTCTTCAGAGAGATAACTTTTTTTGTACCCCATGCAACTTTTTGAAGAGCCAAAGAGCATAAACATCAAATTCCTTTAAAAGATAGGACTGTCCACCTGGTATTTTTATTATTTTAACCATTTATGGGCTCTGCTCTGTATTAAGATGGTCTGTGAGTATATTTAGCAGAGTAACCTTTCAAGAAAAACTCACACCCCAAATAACAACTTACCCGTTCAGTGGATACATTTGAAAGACAGATGAAAAGGACCAGCCAACACAGACAAACCTCAATCAGAAAAAGTTGTGTAGCTTTCATGAGGATGCTGTTTTGCATGTTGCTGTATTTTTTAATTATTGTAATGAGGTATGATTGTCTATTGGTTACCCACAATACTTCTTGGGGACTCTCCCCCGGTAACTCTTGTCAACACTTGTTAATCTGACAAAAGGCTACAAATTAAGCTCTGTTAATTTAATGTTTTCTCACCGAGATCTAAATACCGAAAGAGGCCCAAAGCGCAACTGAAGTCCTTTGATTCACTGTACTTTATTTTGGTATAAATTTACATTCATTATTGTTTTCCTTTGGATGTGTAGCCCTCAATTAGTGTGATGGCTCCATTAAAGCAAGCAAGACTTCGCCTTTAATTATTACAACAAAACACCTAGTTTCAGCTTGGGGAGAGGGTCTCTATTGACATAAGCAGAGGTTATAAAATTTAATTAGCCATTCGTATCAGATTTATGGCATTCAAATTGTTCTGTGTTTCTTTCCTTTGATCCGTGCTGTACAATCCCCAAGATTTTTGTTCTGATCAAATGAGAATAAAGCTTACTGTGCAGAGAGAGAGAGAGAGAGAGAGAGAGAGAGAGAGAGAGAGAGAGAAATTTAAAATGCCAAAAATACATACCCCTGGTTTTTTACTCATTCTTTCCCCCTCCCCCCATCTTTCTAGGCAAGGTCAACCAGTCTATCCAATCACAACAGGGGGATTCCGACATCCCTACCCAACCGCTCTGACTGTCAATGCTTCCATGTCAAGGTGAGTTCAAAGTACTCAGGTCCAGAAGTAGGGGCATCTGCTACTTCTGTTTATCACTCTCTGTAGGGCAGTGAAGTTTGCTTAAAAAATGCCTTGATTTAGTTATGCAATGATCTTTGTTTTAGTTTGGGGCGGGTGTGGGGAACCCTCACATCGTTTCCAGTGACAAAGCCTTGTCATAGAAGTCCGTTCTTGAAGATCAGTGCTTTTGAACTGCATTTATTTTAATTCTTAACTAACTAGAGGGAGGCATCATTGTAACCCTATGATATTGAGAAGCCTGGAGATTATGCTGTTGCAAGTTTTGCTTTCTCCATGGCTTTCATTTCAAGCAAGGTTTTCTATGAAGAACATGGTCTGTCTGCTTTTATTATGCAAGCAGGCTTAGAAGGAGGGGTGTTGCATTTTCTTCTCATTCCCAAACTCAAATTATTTTTAGTTGACATAAAAAGACCCACCTGATCCTCTAAAGGGCTTAGAAGTATATATTTTCTCTCTCTCTGCCCCAACCTCCAATTAATTCCAGCTAATTTTCCAAGGGCTGCTAGTTTTATTTACAAACTGCTTGGCAGCACTATGTTTAAGTAATCACTAATTGCTCCTAATGATAGTTTTATTCTCTGTTCATCTGATTTTCAGTCTAGTTAATTAAATCGGTGGAGGTTTAGACTTTCCTGATGGGCTGAAACAGCTAATCCATTTTGATGATGGTACATAATTAAATTAGCATGCATTACATAGCAAGGTTCCACATTTCCCCCTCAACTCCCCCCCCCTCCTGGACCTTTCCAATCCCTGCAGTTAATACGTGAAGGTTAGATTACAGAGGAGGAAGGGTTTGAGGAAGCAAAGGGCACAGAGAAGCTAAAGAAAACTTCATGGCTAGCAGATAACTCTTATATAGTTGCAGAACGAGGCAGCAAACCAATTCTGCACACGCAAATATAATTAAAACCCAGATTCCCTAATGCTAACCTTTCTGCTAATATTGCACATTTGTGAAAAAGACTGGCAAGCTGAGAAAGGGCAATAAAAATGAGCCTGAGTTCATCTTAATTATTATTAAGGCTGTTCTATTTATCTGTTTAGTTTTTTGCAAGGGGCAGGAATGAGAGAGAGAGAGAGAGAGAGAGAGAGAGAGAGAGATAGATATCAGTTCTATCCCTTAGATATGCCTTTATGAAAGGGATCTAGTTAAAAAGGGTATACAGCAAATTAAATACATTATTGTGGTAATGGGACGACAGAAGTACAAGTCTATTATACTTACAGCAGTTATAGGAATTGTATGCTCCTTGCCCTGTTCTAGCACATCCTTTGATATTCATTCTATTCAGCAGCAGGGCCAGGACTTCTCAGAATTAAGTGATGGGTCATTATACTTTAAACACCATGGAGAAGCCAAGATTGGCAATTAAACAGCACTTGCTGACACTCGCTTGTGCCACTCTGTGACCCCCTTTAGATTGAGATGTTGGAGCTCGGGGCCCTCAGCCTGCTAAATTGGTAGCAGGCACTTCTCCTGACGAGGGCTGGCTCTGAAATCTGCCGGCTTCAAAGGGAGCAAGATCATGTATAAACCATAATATGGGTGCACCGTGGCTCAAAAAAAGGAGGGAAAAAAGGGGGGGAGAGGCAGGAATAGATGAAATGTTACAAGTGCAAGGGGAAAATGAGGGAATAATGACAAATCTAATGCAACTCAAAGCAGAATTGTTGCACGAAAAAATGCATCCCACTGCTTGTGCATAAAATCAAGGCAGGCAGATGACATCCAGTTAACAGAAACATGTCAACAGTGAAGTAAAGTGAGAGTGAGTAAGAGAGAAGCCCCTGAGACAGCCAGGAACAAAAAATTAGTTGTCCTTAACAAGTTACGGCTCATCATTATATTCTGGCTTGGAGCCATAAAAGCAGACAGGGGTATATAATGAGCTGCTTAGAATTTTTTAGGGTGTTTATTGCAATTCATAGAATACTTGTCTGCGGAAAGGAATTTCTCAGTCAAAGAAGGGTGTGTGTCCTTTATATGTGATAGCACGCTATGCAAACAAACACGCAGAAAAAGGGGGGGTAGCGTTTAAAAAATAATCCACATGTGCATGCACTTGGCATGTGTGTGCACAATGAAACATGTTCTCTATGTTTAACGGACAAAACACATTAAAATGTACAATGTGTGCTTTTATTTCATATGTGAAAATTTCAACTTTAAGACCTACTGTGTGATGAATAGTGTGATTAAGCATTTTTGCTGACATGCAGTTTTTTACATTGCTAAATATGCTCTGTGTAATTGAACATGCACCACATTCATATGTTTATGCTTGTCCTCTTTTGACATGCATGAGTGCAGGACATGTGCCTTTTATAATCATGCCCCGTTGTATTGAATAGGTGGTTTGATTTAATATTTAATTGTATTTATTTATTTAATAATAATAATAATATAAAAAGATGATAGATTCCCCCCCTTCACACAGACCCAGAATTAAGCACTAAAGTAGATTACTATCTTCTCTCTCACCCTCCCTGCCCCCCCTCTCACACACACATTACAGCTCTCTGTCAAATTCTGAAATTGGGCATCAACTCATATTTTACATCTCTCTACTGTTGGACATGGGTGGTGCTGTGGGTTAAACCACAGAGCCTAGGGCTTGCTGATCAGAAGGTCGGCAGTTCGAATCCCTGCGACGGGGTGAGCTCCCGTTGCTCGGTCCCTGCTCCTGCCAACCTAGCAGTTCGAAAGCACGTCAAAGTGCAAGTAGATAAATAGGTACCGCTCCAGTGGGAAGGTAAACGGCGTTTCCGTGTGCTGCTCTGGTTCACTAGAAGCGGCTTAGTCATGCTGGCCACATGACCTGGAAGCTGTACGCTGGCTCCCTTGGCCAGTAAAGCGAGATGAGCGCCGCAACCCCAGAGTCGGTCACGACTGGACCTAATGGTCAGGGGTCCCTTTACCTTTACCTTTACTTTTGAACATATAACTTTGCCCACTTCTTTTATGCCCTGCTACACCCCAAAGGTGTAGCAAACTTTTATGGCTTACATTGCAGGCATTTGGACTAGATTACCCTTGTGGTCTCTTTCGATTCTATGATTCTGTGACCACGTATTTTACAGCTGAACATAAAGTTTGAGTCTGGATAAGTACCTTTGTAGTTATAATCAGAAATCCCATGCAGTTGTTTTTTTTAAAAAAAATACAAACAAATTTGAGGGTAGTATTCTATTATGTTTTATTCACAGTACACCCATTGAAATTAATAAGCATGGTCAAGTTTGGTCATTGATCTTAATAGGTCTACTCTGAGTAAAACTTAGTTGACTACCACTCTGAGCTTTTGTATGGTGGAGTCTGTTTTCTCAGATACCAGAAGTAGTATCTTCTTTACTGCTTGGTATTTCTTTTTTAAGTTCCCTGCTCTTTCTTTGGCATACCCTCAATTTTATTTACCTTCCGTCCCAACCTCCAGAAATTAAATGTTAGTTAAAGTAGAATAATAATGAGATTTCCATCCTGGTGTTCCATCCTGGTGTTGCATGGCCCCTGAATCTGCTCTGGAGGCTTGGAAGGGGTAACAGGGGACATGTGGGAAGGTTACATTGTTCTAGCAGAAACCCAAGCTTTCCCACCTAAGAAATTCTTTTGGGGAACGGAGGAACAGAATGGACATTGACCATTCCCATCTTCTCTGTGCCCCCTATATTATGTCACTCTGCTTTTCCCTTCCCATACAAGGAAAACAATCAGCTAAGGGCTAGAAGACCAACTGTATGCATATCCCAATTTGGGTGAAAACAGTTTCCATAATTAGAATGCAATAACAGCCTACCAATTTGAAGGCTAGGGTTGGTAATATTGAGGAGTGGCAAGTCTCTTTTCTTTCCCATTCTCATTGCTTCACCCCCTTCTAACCCCTTCTCTTCTCATTTGATGCTACACCTGTCCAAAGTGCTGAATCCAACATGAATAAGGGAAGGAAGTGAGTTGGTGATGAGTATATCCATGCCAGGAATGAAAGGCTTTGAAGTGTTTAAGGCATCCATGCCCTGGGGTCACCAGGAGAGGCAAAGTGACACTACACTCTGGAGCCAGTGGAAGTCAGTGGGAGCCGTGTCTAGGGCAGGAGCCGGTATTATACCTCCACCTGATACCCAGACACTCCACACACTGGTCACAAGACTGCAACCTTCATACCTAGTCCTATTTAACTAAGTGGGGGCCAATATGACACAACCCTACCAATATCTGTAAAGCTTTATTCCTTCCCAGGAACAGCTTGCGAGGTGGGATGGAGCCACTATACTAGCTTCCTGGCTGGTGGTTGAGTGTGTTGCTCCTGGGAGCAGCAGGAATGAGGTAGTGGGGAAGTAGGTGAAGGGCAACCAGCCAGGATCTTCAGATTGGCTCTGCAATAGTGGCCCAGTAAGCAATAGCGGCCCAGTAAGCAATAGCGGCCCACCTGTTGGGAAGCTAGCACAGGTGATCTGCTTGGCCTCACCTACTGAGCTGCTTCTGGCACTAGCATATGCCATTGTTGTTGTCTGTAGCTTGGTTATGCTAGATTAGAATATGGCAAAGAATGACAAAAAGATGAAAGGGACCTGTGCAATTTTGCATGTGGGTTGAGGTGAAGAACTCTACTTCTTCTCCCATCTCTTTTTGGTTCAGCACACACATACACACCCCTTCTAGAGTAGCGTTTTAGGACTGAAGGGAAATAGCCTAGTCAGCTTTAATGTTGCTGCTACTTACTTGAGTACACTTGAACACTATTCATTAATCAGTGTATTGTTTTGCCACTAGAAAACATATTTATTGATTCTTGTTTAGTGAAAGATGGCTATAGGAACATAGGTACAACACCAGTACATGATTCAATATTTATATGACTGTACATTTGGATCTTATCACTCACATATCCCATTTTCCTTTCAAATGTTTCCTGTTTTCCCTCTTTAAGAAGTCCCTGCTTTTAAATGTCAAGTCAATTTCAAATTTGATTTCCTGTGCTATGGAGTTATAAGACAATGATTAAAAAAAACAAACCAATTTTCTTACGCTCCATTTTAAGAGACTATAGCTAATAAGGTGAAGAATTGCATGTAAATCGAGGTTCCACAAACACTTGCTATTTATAGCAATGAAATAAAGAGCCATTTTGTAATCCTCAGCCTGATTTGAGGTTCATATTAAAAGTTCAACTCCCCAGAGGCTGTTTCCCCATAATTTTATATGAGTAGGACCTGCACTTTACAATGAAGGAGGAGTGGTCAAATTTCTATTTTTTTTTAACCATGAACTGAACTGAACTATTATTATTGTTGTTGTTATTGTTACTATTATTATTATTATTTAAAAAGTTGTTATTTGTGTTCATGAAAGTAGAAGAATTATGATGTTTAAAGTATCATTTATTGTTGCTGCCAGTTTTCATATATGCTTGTCTAGAGTTTGTTTGCTTTTTATATGCCTTTTATTATATGCGTGTACACACCCCTCCCCATTCATTCATTTTTATTCTGACGATTTACACAGCTTTCTCTCCTCTAGGTTCCCTCCACACATGGTCCCTCCACATCATAGTTTACATACGACTGGGATCCCTCATCCGGCCATAGTCACCCCAACAGTCAAACAGGAATCTTCCCAGAATGATGTCGGCTCACTCCACAGCTCGTAAGTATTTTTTTAATATTCAAATCTATTTTACAAACTTTTATTTAATGTTGCTTATTGTAGAAGGTGTGGAATATTGGTAGCTGCCTTATGACAAACAAAGTAAAGACCATTGGACCATGCAAGCTCAATATTACACATATTGGCAATAGTTTTCCAGGGTTTCAGACAGGACAGTATTGTGGATCAAGTGTACTACCTTCTACAAGCAAAGCATACACCTCTATCACTAAACAACTGAGAGACATGAGCCTGCCCACCCCAGACCTGAGAAAATCCCAAGCCCCTTTGGAGAGTGCCTGTATAGATATATATGAAGTCTATGGTTTTTGAACGAGTCAAGATAGTGAAGAAATGTGTGTATTTGAAGCACTCAGGAATTCCTTATCTTTTTATTTATGGGTTGCTAATAGTAAAGTATTTATGGAACGTGGGTGGCACAGGGACGCGGGTGGCACTGTGGGTTAAACAGTGGGCTTGCCTATTGAGAGCTTGGCAGTTCGAATCCCCATGACGGGGTGAACTCCCGTTGTTCAGTCCATGCTCCTGCCAACCTAGCAGTTCGAAAGCACACCAGTGCAAGCAGATAAATATGTACCACTCCGGCGGGAAGGTAAATGGCGTTCCCATGTGCTGCTGTGGTTCCGCCAGAAGCAGCTTAGTCATGCTGGCAGCATGACCCGGAAAAACTGTCTGCGGAAGCGGACAAACGGCGGCTCCCTCGGCCTTTAAAGCGAGATGAGCATTGCAACTCCAGAGCCATTCGTGACTGGACTTAATTGTCAGGGGTCCCTCTACCTTTACCTTATAGCAAAGTATGCAGCTTCTGAAATAACTTCAGTTATTTGTTTCCAAAGCAATTGCCAACAATTCTGGCTAAACCCAGTGTATGTGATCCCATGTTGTTTCTAGTAAGACTTGGAGAGAAGTTTTGCCCCACAGATATTTTGCACATTCATATGCTGTTTATTAAATAGGGGCCATAATTTAGTATATGCGCTGCCAAAGCGAGCACAAATAGGGGCTGTAATTTTATTGGCCACGATCATTATTAACCAAATAAGCATTTTGAATGGTTAACCCGGGGCCCAATTTTTCATCCGCCCAGACATTGTGTTCAGAGTCATCACAATTGGCTCAATTGGTTTTAGAAAAGCAAACACATTTCAGAGCCACATGGTGGGGATAAGCATCAGGAAGGGGCTATCACCTTCACACACTGCTTGGCACCTGGCTGGCTACTGCTGGAAACCAGATGCACAGCATTGTTCTGATTTTGGAAGGCTCTTCTTGCATTCTCATGAGCAGGTTCACTTGCACTGGCTTCGATTTCCCATTCTCCAACAGTTTGGATACCTGTCTCTTCGTCATCCTCTACCCTAATTGCTTCATATCTCAGCACCTATTGCTAGGCAAGAAAATTAAGACCTAGGGTTTGAAGGCTGTCTACTGCCTTGGGGAGAGTGGTTATAACCCAGCAGAGTAACACCTACTTTATGCCCCAGGTCCAATCTCTGGCATCTCCAGTAGCTGATTAGATTTCAGAAGACCTGTCTGCTGGAGACTTTGGAAAGCTGCTGCCAATACTGGGCTAGTTAGACCAATGGTCAAGTTCACTATAAGTCAGCTTCTTCACATGTTCACTGTGTAAATTATTAGATGCCTGTGTTACTTGACGATCCACAGGAGAAGTTACAGGTGGGGAAGAGAAGAAAATTGTTGGAAGTGTTTATAAATATCCTGGGCAGCGGGGAGGTGAGGGCAGTAAAATGGCTCCTTGCTACCTCTGCATCTTATGATAGTTCACCTCAAAGCTCATATTTGCTTCAGAGTCAGGTACTCAAAACTGATGGCTATGTATATTTTGGAGCACAGAACCCTAGGTTTGCTCATGTAGATATGGCAAAAGGTTAAAAATCTGAGTAAATAAATTTTCCTGATGTAAAAAAAATACATGGAGTAGTGTACTGTAATCTCATGAAGCCATATTATCTTTCGAAGTTTTAATACTATATTGGATGTACACCAAGGGCAGCTCTCTCCCATACATGGCTACTGGTATGATGCTTTACAGCTAGTTTCTGGATTTTTGAGTTTTTCTTTGCTCCCCTCAATGTGGTTTTAATGATGGAGGCAAAGATTGGGATAAGTGCATAGAATAATTTTGACAATGTTGTACAAGCTCCTTCTGTCTGTTCTTGTCAACCATCCAGAAAACATCAGGACTCCAAAAAAGAAGAGGAGAAAAAGAAGCCACACATAAAGAAACCTCTTAATGCATTTATGTTGTATATGAAGGAAATGAGAGCAAAAGTTGTAGCAGAATGCACATTGAAAGAGAGTGCAGCCATCAATCAAATCCTTGGTCGAAGGGTAGGTAACTAGTCAGGATATGTATATGCAAGTTTGCATGTGGGATAGAATGAGAGTGTGATACATGTCTGAAATGAAAGGGCACAATCCACAATGTTATTTTAAGTGTGATTATGGCATTTGGCTGCCCAGTGGAACTTTCGAGCTTTCTGGTTGAATACTTGTGCTTTGAAACTTCCTTGCATTCTACTTACACAGACAAGGAAATAAAGTTACATTTTCACCAAATGCATGTGCACCTGCACAGCATAATCATATGCTACTTACTTTTATCCAGCAGATACATTTCTTTTTCTGTAGATATGACCCCGCTTTGATGTAGACCTTGCCTTTTCAACTCCATCCACCTCTCCATCAGTGCTTGGGCATCACCATACCTTGGTTGCTCTGCCCCTTAATTCTGAGACATGTCTTAGGAACCCCAGCATTCTTACTTCTCTCTGTAAGCTATCTCTAAACACACCACTGTAGCCTATTAGTAAAGAACTCTGTACTTAGAAAGCTGTAGAAGCTTTTACTTGAAGCTTGATTCTCCATTCTCTGGTTGTAGGAACCTTAAGTCTGGATGTTGTATGAACTGTAGGCCTCTGTTCACAAGTCCCATGTGAAGCTATAGTAATTTATGTAACTGGTAGCAGAAAAATAATAGTAAAAATAAACTTCTTACATATGGAAGGTGGAGTTGTATCTTAAAGCAGGCCTTCACAACTTGTGGCAAAGCATAGTTCTGAAGACAGGTAGCAAATTTAAGATTTATTGACTTCCCAGCAAGCTACAGCTTGTAGGTTCTATTTTACTTGTTCTGTCACACATTGTGCAGGCCTGCCTTACAGGCATTAAAAATAGGTGTTTGATTAATGTATGTCATTATTATTATTTGGAGAAGGCTGGTTTACCAGAGTGACAAATTGTGACAAGTGGGGAAGGGAGAGGCAAATTTAAAGTGTGGTCTACTTTATGGGCATTTCTTGCATGTCTTGTTCAAATGAATGCTGGTTAAAGGCGAATAGCTGTTGGCGGCTGGTCCATCAGGGTGAGTGGGGCTCTGTCCCATCAAGACCTCACCTGCCTGCCTTCTTACTTACAACCATTCCTGGGATGGCACCACCGGTCATTTTCCTCCTCCTTAGTCTCAGTGCTGCCCTTTCACAACACAGCAAAGAGGATGTTGGCGACAAAGCTGGAATTACCGGTAGTTGATTCTGCCTGTCATTGGCTCCTGCTTCTACTACTGTTGGTCTTCCAATGGGCACCATCTACCACTGGTAAAAGTCCTTGAAGAATTACACTATTCCGTTTTCAAAAGTGAAAGGCTCCATCGGTATAACCCAGCCTAAACTAACCTGGATAAAACAGAGTTCTTAATAATAAATAAATGAATAGTCTGCATCAGTTGATATGCTTTAATTGGCTGCCATTTTCCAAAGTTTGAATGTGAATGCACATTGTACACACACTATTACTGACGTTCTGTTGTGCTTGTGGTTTTGTTTTCTTTCTCTCTGCAGTGGCATGCATTATCCAGAGAAGAACAAGCTAAATATTATGAACTAGCCAGAAAGGAACGACAGCTCCACATGCAGCTTTACCCCGGCTGGTCCGCACGGGATAACTATGTAGGTGGCTATGTAGGTGGAATTTTTTTCAGTAGTAGAGCTTGTAGACAAGTACTGCTGTAATCTGCTGAAGTACACCCACACACGGAAGACAAGCACTACCAATCCAGTAATTCTAGCGGATGTTTTGGTTTTGTCGCCAACCCATTTGGATACAATTGGCACCCATTCAATTGAGGTGTGTCAGTAGAGCTCTGAGGGGGGGGCGGGGAAATCTGGCCGTGTGTCTTCCATCAGGGCACCAGCTTTTGTGCAGTTTCCAAAAAAAGAAAATAATAAAACAAGAAAGAGCTCCCTCTCTATTATCACCCTCATCTCCTTCCCTTACCCCCCAAATTAGTGCCTTGTTGCATACCTGTGTGAGAGTATAGTGGAAAGTGGAAGAATGGCTTACCCTAGCTTCAGAGAAGGACTGGCAAAGACTTGTTGGAGGTCTTGCTCTCAAGTGGGGCTAAATAAATTATTCCACCCTCTACTTTTTTATATTATTGTACTGTTGTCTGTCATGGTCACAATTTTTTCATAAATGCTTTCAATTCATGATGTCTTTACCAAACATCTTGGTGCTAGCTATTGGTGAACTATTCCTGTGCAATTCTCATTTGCCACACTTTCTTCTATTGAGTTATTCTAACTGTGGCTGCTTGCTTTCAGAGATCAGTGTCTCGATTTAACAAGAGAGAGATGTGCATGGAAGCTGCCTTTTGCATGCATGACAAACTTTCCTTTGTGCTGGCAATGCAGATGCATTGTGAATGAGCATTGGACACTAAAATGTTCATTCAAACCCTGATGAAGTGGCTGGCTTCATCTTTAGATGTGAAGGGGATGCAAACCTGCATAAATCTACCAATTAATACGCATGACTGTTTGGTCACAGCTATGGCTGAATTGCAACCAAAATCCCAGAGGCAGGAAATAAGCATAGCATGTACATTCAGAAGGAAGTAATAGCTCACGGATAAGTATTTCCAAGTTTACAGATTGTACCTAATAGAAATTGGTAAAATCTCTAAAGCTTCCCAGACATAATCAATCAATCAATCAATCAATCAATCAATCAATCACTGAAAGGCACCAATCATGTAAGGGAAAATTTAAATAGAGGCCAGATGTCATCAGTATCAAGACTTTATTGCAAAATCACAAGTGGAAGGGGGGTAATCAATTTATTTCATTTAAAAACATTGCTCCTCTGCTTTTGCCACAGATACTTTTGAGCTGTTTCGCAGAATTAGAATAATATACAAGATGACATAAAATACACAGCCCCAACATATTAGACCCTACCAAACAGATGTTTAAACCAAGTCTTGCAAGCACTATGGAAAGGTTAATACAAGTAGGCTTTGACAGACCTCCTGAGCAGCTGGTTCTACAAAGGCCTATAATTGAGAAGGGTGTGCTTTATATCTGGTAGGATGACCAGATCCTGTAGATTTAAGAGTTATATTGGAGAGGTTTCACCTTAACATGAGAAGGAACATGAAATTATTTCTTCATACAGGTATAATAGGTACAGGATCCCTGACCTCCTTTGCCTCTGGTCCTTGTATTGTTCCTGCCAATCTTACCTCTCTTATTGCAGACACTCTGATATGCATTATACTTATACAGTTTTGTTGAATCTGCTGTCTTGATTATTTCTTTAGACGGCAGTCCTATGCACACTTTCCTGGGAGTAAGCTCCATAGAACTCAGTGAGTCTTAGATCTAAGTGTGCATAGGACTAAGTGTGTGTGTGTGTGTGTGTGTGTGTGTGTGTGTGTGTGCGCTAGTTTTGTTTTGTTTTGCAAAGGCAGGAATTTGTTCTTCTGTAAATTAGGTAACCTATGTTCTTATGCAGCTGCACATATTTGCATGCATAAACCTATATAGCCTTACATGGAGAGGAGAGGCACATTAATATGCTACCAGGCAACATTTTATTAATTCCATTTATTGAGAGAAAACAAAGACAGCATCTTAGTTTAGTATTTTGGCTCCTAAAGATGAAGTGTTGTTTAAAACTTATAATCAACATCTGTGGTATCAAAATCCTCACATTATCCTTCCCTAGTTCTTATTTCTTCACATGCATAAGAGAGTATCTGTATACCCTCTTTTGAGGTGATTTCCCTTACAACCCAGGAGCTGCCTCCGACCTTTTCTGCCACCACCAAATTCATAGCCCACATTTTGTGCCATGAATGGAGTGGAATGAAGCTGTCAGACCACAGGGCCGATTCATTCCTGGTACTCTGCAGTCTGATTCCTCTTGGGAGTTCCTGGGGGAGTAGCGCTGGGATGTGCCGTAATGCTTGAAAGATTTCCAGGAAACATTTCCTCTGCTTTAGTGACTGTGTCACTGACAGATGGGCATGTACTGTGTCTTAAATGTTTAGGACCTTTACATTTGTCCTCAGCGTGTGAGCACTGAAAATCCCTTTCTTCTCAAGCTAAAAAGGACAGGATAAGAAAGCTGATACGTCCCCAGCAGCTTGAGGCTCTATCCCCACCTGACCTTCAGGGGGAACCTTACTACAGTAGGAGAACTCAATAGCTTTGGATCACACAAGCACATGATCTACAAGGGTTTTACTTTTTTCTGCATAACACTCAGAATTCTTGGAGTCTATCCTCTTCCACGTGCTTTCTTTGGACAACAGTCTTTCTACGGATATAGAAAGGAAGTGGAGACTGCACTGTATGTAGTGACTAGATGACCCTCTGTGTCCTTTTCATCTTGTATTTATGTCTCACACACTGATAGTATCTGCCATACATAATGAGGTTTTGGAGGCCTCTGTGCACATATCTTAATTTTTTCACAACTTCAAGCAAAATTAAATATCAGACGCTAAGTCCTTGGTTCCAAGTGTCCGGTCACAATTTAAGTATTAAATTTAGGGTTCATATTTTTATTTTTATTTAAGCAGCATGTCAACCAGGATAATAATTTTGTATACTTGAAAAATATTTTTAAAAAACCACTCCCTGAAGAAAGATTAAAAGTTGTTATACAAAAGCATGAATTTTCATTTTAAAAATAATCTCAGAAGTTCAATTTCAGTCCCAGGATGGATGGATTCAGTTTACAATACCCTTGCTATTCTGTCTCCATGGGACTACAAAAAAAAAATATTTTGATGAGCAAGACACAAATGTACAGTACTAATAAATTGACAGCTGGCTCACACGTGACAATCGTCCTACCCAAGATCACTTAGATCACACAAGGTCTCACCACCAGCTCACATCTAATCTATGCTTATATAAATTCTCTTGTTTGTGGGAGCTGGCACATCTCTGCAGATGTGTATATATCAGAGGTCTAAGGTTTTTGAGCTTGTACCACTATGGAAATTGTAGCGATTTCATATGCCACACACACATAGTTCACTGTGACATCACATGAAGATGGCCTAGCTATAGTTACTTGTAATTTTAAATTAAAAGGTATAAGGTTAAATAAACAAATAAATCAGTAAAACAACAGAGTAGAAAAATTAGCCGCTGTGAGCCCGGCTTCGGCTGGGGAGGGCAGGATATAAATAAAAGTTGTTTATTATTATTACTAAAGCTACTTACAAAAATCACAAAAATACCGAGAGAGCTATGGGTTCAGAGTGGAGAGCTCACTAGTAGTTCCTGTTTCCTCTGCAAAAAATAAAAATTCAGTGTTAGGAAATACTAAAGAAGGACTGAAATTATCAAATAAAAGTATGATCACTCTGAATACTGTGTACATTTCTGGTCCTCTCTCTCAAAGAGTATGCCAGTTTGCTGAAAGAGCAACAGTCTTTGGGGATTCTTAGTTTGGAAAATACAAAACTAAGGAGGGATATAATAAAGATTTATAAAACCAGGCATTTTTATCAAGTGAATGATGAGGGAGAACAATAGAGTAGAGCTTAGCAGTGTAAGGTTTAGAAGTCAAAAAGGAAGCACTTAAACATGCAATGCCTTATTAACATTTATTATGGTGAGATATAATGTCTCTTAGCTTAGATTGATTTTAATTAATCAATAATTAGTCAGTGGCTATTAGCCATGTCATAGCATCTCCATCTTCAGAGGCTCTGGGTCTCTGGTGACCAAACTCTGGGGACTAGCAGTGGAACAGAGTTTCTTGGTTTTAAGCCACCTAGAAGCATCCAACTCTCTGTTATTGGGGAATGAATATTAAGTGTAGGTAGATATTGGGCTGATCCAGTAAGAATGCTTTTGAATACCGTAAAATGTAGCAGTTTTGAGAGACAGCTACATATTTTCCATTCATTTTCAAGATACCATATAACATGATATCATATGTCCCCATGATGTCTGTGTAACATTTACTAATATTAAGTTATGTGTTTTTATATTATAAAACTCCCTGTGATGCTCGGGTGAGGGGCAATGTATAAATTTAATTATTATTAACACCAGTGATGAAGAACCTCTGGCCCATCACATGCTGTTGGACTGCAGCGTCCATCATCCCTGACTATGAGCCAATACAGGCTTGGGTTGACAATATGTAGAGAGCCACACATTCCCTATCCTTGCCTTAGGCACTGGAAATGTCTACATGGTGGCTCAGTAAACAAAAAGAGGTTTGCCAGTCCACCTAATTATAGCTGTTAGACATCATGTGTAGGAGCTTGTGAACGTTGCATATTCTATAGTAAAAAGTACACATCTCTTCCAGAATGCAAGGATTCTAATAGAAACAAAACATCTTTATACTGTTTCTCTTCCCACAACATTGCCACTTATTTAATATTATGTACTTGGTTCAGAAACTTGTTTTTGAGGAAATAGGAAGGGCCTTTGAAAAGTCCACCAAACTATCTGAAGTGAAAAGATGCACTTGTCAGGTATTTTTGATGGATTACTTTCGAAGGGGAGAATAGTTTTTCTAAAATACTTATCACAGTGTCAGATTAAATTATAAGAATTTACTTTTCAACAAGCTATCTTGTTATCTGATGGTAAAGGAAGTTGGTCAAGTAGAAACTTATAATTGCTTGACTTTTATGTGGGGAGGGGGAATTGAATTTCCCACCTCTTCCTCTAGAAGGATTAATTCAGTTCTACCTGTTTTGCTCCAGTCCTTTTCATGCAAAATAAGAAACTCTCCATGAAAGATGTTTACTAGTTCACTATCCTTGTCACTTTTGTTGGTAAAATAAAATATATTTTATACCATAAATTTAAAACTGTTTCAATAATATTGCGTAAAAAAATTTGATCCTTAGTTATGCAGTACACCATTGAAATGTCTGAGTTGTTTTGGTCCCCTCTGTGGAATTATTTATGGAAAGGCTATGAAACATTAATCTTTGTGGATTTTGAGTATGGTAGTACTATATAGCTGAGATTCTAGTTCCAGTCTGCAAATCACCTTATATGTGGTAGAGATTAAGTTGAGGCTTAAGTTGGGTAATTACTCCGTTTCTGTAGTAGTGCCACAAAATTCCTGGCAGGTGCATTAAATCTGAACAAAACAAGCAAGCACAGACACAGCCTTCCATCAGCAAAAGTTCACCTGAACAAGACTTTATTTGTCACATCCAAATCGGCAGGGTAGCAGTTTACAACCAGAATGAGCAAGGAGGAACAAGTTCAAAGATCTTATGCCTGGAGACCTGCATGAGCTACATTTTCAAAAGGAGTGTTCACATCTCCTCTTCTTACTGGTACATTCCAGGGAACATAAACATCATAGTGGACATGCTGAGTTGAAACCCAAAATGAATCGCTGAAGTGGGAACTAGACCAAGCTATTGAAGAGAAGACATCACAGATCTAGGAAAGCCTCTCGCCCACCTACCTTATGGTTGTAGCCAAATCTTCACTAAGCCCAAAGCTTTCTCGTTCCGAGAGCATGCTTTCAGTTTACCCGCTGATGAACAGAGATCTAGTCTCTGTTACTCCCTTGTGAATTTCCATTAATATCTCCTTATTAGAAGCAGAACATGCAAGTAACCACCAGGATAACCACACTATGCAGAGCCAATAAAGCAAGGTGAGACTGAGCAGCCTTTTAATGTTTGCTCAGCATTGCCAGTTCTGTTGTAGGGAAAGCAAATTTACTGAACATAGACACAAGCCCTATTCAGGCCTTACACTAATGAGGGAAAGTGGCAGGGCAGATGGGTGTGAGCATGCTAGCTTTACTTCACATACACCCACAAGGTTGCTCTCCATGACTAATTGCAGCAGGGAACTGGCTTCTGCTTGTCATAAAAGTGAGCTCTGCATCATGTAGGAATCCTAGCCAAGTGGGGAAAAACCTCCCTGCAGACCGTTGCAGCTCAGCTTGTGAGGAGCAATGGCAACAGTGATGGGATCGAGCCCAGCATGTTCACCCCCATCTTCCTTCTCAGGTGTTTTAATTTCCTTACTGGTATAATACCTGAATAGGACTGCTATTCTTTTCATTTCTTGGCGTATTAAAAATAAGAATGATGCTTCCTTAAGATTCATGGGGAAGTTGAGCCTTATTTCTAATACTTACGTCTTTGTTTGTTTGTTTGTTTGTTTGTTTGTTTATATACCCCCCTTCATCATAAGATCTCAGGGTGGTTTACAAAATAAAATACAAGATAAAAACACAAGTAAATAATTAAAACTGTTGACAGGAAAAGGTTTCCTGCTGAATGCAAGTTTGCAATCCATTTTTAACTTTATTTGTTCATGAGATTTTGTTAGACATTGTAGAGCATATTTTGGGTACAATATTTTCCCACCCATCCCCAGTCCCATTTGTTCTGACTGGATGAAGAGCAGAAGTATGTAATGGTAATTTATGTAACACAAACAGAGTCTTGATTGCTGGCCAGTTTGGGATTCTTTATGGGAAGTGTTGACATTAAATGCTCTGACTCGATTTTATCCAATAGTAGTCTATATCAGTAGTCTTCATCGCTTCAGATCCAAGACCCACCTTTAACCCAAACACGCATTTGGCGACTGATTTATTTTATCATACATTTATGTGCTGCTCTTTGTACATGGTGTAAGTTATACTCTTAGGAGTTCTGAAGTGTCGCTATGACTAGAATGAAATGTTAAGTAGAAAGTGGGCAATTTGAGATGCTGAAAAGCGTTGTGTTGCCACACACATTGAAATGTTTTCAAATATGTACAATTCTAGCAAGCTTTGCAGAACATTCCTTTCCTCTTGCCTCTTTTTGAAAGTAGGTTCTGTAACAACCCTTTCATGTATTTGTGTTTCATTCAGGGCAAAAAGAAGAAAAGGAAAAGGGACAAACAGCCAGGAGAGACCAATGGTAAGTAAAATGGAATGTTTTATGTATTCCTTAGTGGAACAATGAAGGCCATAAGTTACTAATACTGTGCATAAGAAGAAAGTTTGAAATCTCCCAACCTTCTTGCCACAGGGCCATTACTACATCCAGCTTTTTCCTGTTGGATTTTAAGTACAGTTAAATTCTTATTGCTCGCCTTTTAAAACCAGTAGCCACGTAAATGCATGAATAGCATATTATAATGGTAGTTATGTTTGTCCTTAATAACTGCAGAGCTACTCACTGTAGAGCCATAGTTTGTTAATGCCTGTGCCATTATTACCAAAGGTGTGTGTGTGAGAGAGAGTTTGGTATTAATCTGGGCTGTTTCTGTGTGAACTGATGCATGCCTTTACAGTGGTAAATTGCAGCCATTTTTTTTTAAATTAAGGAGGTTTGCCATTCTTTCTAGAAAATTAGAAATACTGCATAGGCAATCTCATAGTCAATTTTGAAAAAGCCCTGATTAATTTTTTTCTTTGAAGCCTTTGTATAATTTGTTCTTTTTTTTCAGAACACAGCGAATGTTTCCTAAATCCTTGCCTTTCACTTCCTCCGATTACAGGTGCTAATGTCATTTTCAGCCATTTAAAATAGTTTGTAAATTGCTCTTTTTTTATCCTGCCATTTTAGATTTTATTAACATTTAAACACTGACATTAAAAATAAATTTATCATTCACACGTTTGTAGCGTATATATATATGTGCTATGGTTAGTTTTCTTTCTTTCTTTCTGATTTGTTATTCATTACAGTTGCTATTAAACAGTAATGCAGTAAAAATAACTCATTTGTACTAACTGTGCAAATTGAATATGCAGTATTTCTTTAAAGAGACTGATATAAAAAGCTTAATAATGAACCTCCTTAATCTAATGGCATTTTATGCGGCACCCACTAAGTCTTCTCATGCCTGCATGCGATATATATATCTGTATAGAGATATATATATAGACATATGCCTTTCTACTCAAACATATCCATTGCTATTCACCTGCTTTACCTGCATACCACTTGCTTCCATGCTTCTGATCATTTTATTTCTGGCTGAAACTAACATATCCATTTTGCTATCTGCTTATTCTGAACCATTTCTTTTTTTCTTTTTTCAATTATTTTTTAAAAAAATACAAATTGAATGTTTATTCCCAAAGCTGCATTATCCCCCCCCCCAAGAAGAAAGCATGTTAGCTATTTCTATACTAAGTTCCTTGTCTCCCCTCCACACACCTTTTTCCCCTATAAAAATAAATATTTTTATATCGAAAGAGAAGTCCAGCAAATAGTGTTCTTCACAAACCCGCTGCATTTCCTGGGGCTTGTGCAGAAACAGTAGACGGGTTGTGCCTCCAATGCCTCTTGAATCAATTGCAATTCTTCCCATTATTATTATTATTATTTATTATTAACAGTCCTTTCCAAAGGGATACTGCAGCTTTAATTGCAACAGCTAATTTCAAAAGTTTGATAGATGTGATAATCACTATTTAAAGAAAATAAAACAATCAAAAGTTGATATTTTGCAGTTAATAATGAGGTCATTGATTTTATTTCCTTTTATTTTTATTTATTTTTCTTATTTTTATTTTTTATTTTTTTATTCTCCTTTTCTCTCTCTCTCTCTCTCTCTCTCTCTCTCTCTCTCTCTTTCTCTCTCTCTTTCTTTCTCTTTTCCTGCTCGCTTCTTTCTTGACCTCATTCAGACCTGAGCGCTCCTAAGAAATGCCGAGCGCGCTTTGGCCTTGATCAACAGAATAACTGGTGCGGCCCCTGCAGGTGTGTATAGTCTCCCCCCCAACCCCGACTTGCTATGGCTGGTTTTGCAGCTGGTTTATTTGGTACTTCCCCCTTCCCCTCCCTCTCCTCCTGCTTTGTTGCTTTGTAGCTCTGTGTTGTGATCTAGAAGACACAAGGGAGTGGGACGCTGCCGTGAATGATCATCTCTTTCTGTTTAAAGGATTTCGCTCTCTTCCGCCGCCCCCCCCCCTCATTTTTGTTTCCTCCACCCACCTGCACACTGCCGCTAGCTGGAAAATTCCCACTGTAAGACAGCATCAGCCTAGGCTTGCACACACAATCCCACCCTCCTCTCTGGAAAGTTCCATACCATATATATATATATATATATATATATATATATATATACACACACACACACACACACACACACACACACATTGCTAAACATCCTTTGATACCATGGTGCAGAGTTCAGCAGAGAAGACACAGGGCTAAGTGAAGAGAATGCACAGCAGGCTTAGGCATTGTAAGTGTGTGTCGCCTTGTGGAGATCCTCTTTCTTTCTTGCCCTTTGGTCTGCGAGATTGCCAAATGAACTGGGAGAAATGTTAGCTGTAGCTAAGATTTCGCATCCAACTGAGCTCTATCCACCATTGTGTTGTTTTTTTTTGTGTTTACCTTGTGCTAACAGATGCAAATACTCCAAAGAAGTGTCGGGCATTGTTCGGGCTTGACCGACAGAGTTTATGGTGCAAACCGTGCAGGTATACTACCCATTAGGCCTTTGGGAACTAAAAGCATTCTGTCATCTTAGTATTAAATGTGTGGTTTATTTTTAACCCCTCCCCTTCCACTTCTCGCCTTCCTTGCTTCTACGACATTGATTGCTAATCAATTTTTGATCTTCAGAATTCTTTGCTAATTCAATGCAAATTTCTTTTCCTTCTTGACCAATAACCTCTCTTTTGGTAGTAGAACTGGGAGTTGGTACACACATCCCCAAGATGCAGAAACTAACATTTTCTTGGTCAAACAAGTGTGTTAAGTGGACATCCGTACAAGTGTCTATAAGTGTATGCTCTCAGTCTCCAAAGGATATTTGCAGCACTGGTATTTTCACTGTGATGAAAGAGGATACAAATTAGAATTTCTGCTTGGATCTAAGCTAATAATATATTGGGAGTCAATATAACAAATTCTTCTGTATATTTTTGAATCAATCTTGTGTGCTTATGAAAGCTCAACTAAAATTCATATTAGGCACATTCATAAGGTGCCTGGCAAAAAATATTTGCAGTAGTCCATTTGTCTCTGGCTTGTTAAGTTGACATTTGCTTGGCAAGTTGTTTTGGGATTTTAATCAAATTACAGGACATTGTTCTGCATTGTTCAGCTTAATGGCACCGAAGACCAAAACATTTGAAACAACCCATGTTCTACTGCAGGATAAATTCAGTATGCACTTGTTTCTTGGTGAAGGGAAGCAAACTATCTCTTGTTGAATTCTTTTTTCCCCTTAATATGGTTAAATTTGTTATTTCTCTGTTCTGATCCAAGCAGTCTTTGAATTTGGAATATTATGATGGTAGGTATCTCAGTCCAACACACACTCTTTTTTGTATGTAGTGCTCCCCCTCCTCACCTTTCCCTCTGATTCACACCCATACCATGTGCTTCATTCTGTTTTTTTAGACAATAGAGCAGTTATTCATATTATATGCATGCCAATTCTGTTAGTTTTGTGATGCCAAGCTATACACATGGATTGAAAACGTACTGTACATCTAATTGTTAGATAAAGTTCATGCATTGTCCTTTAAGGACGGCATTCCACCTGAACTCTGTAACTTCCCATCAGATGCATGCGTAAGCACTGTGATTGTGTGACATAAGCAGCAAAATAGCACAGGTCATTGTCAATGCAGATTATTGAATACCTTTTGGAAATTACAAGTTCAAGAAAAATTTGAACAGCCAGATTACAACTTTAGCTTTCTAAAAATGAGACAACTCATTTAGAGAGAGAAATTCCTCTTAACACTACTAAGCTTATCTGGCAGTTATTCTAGTACATAGAGACATAGGCGGCCATTTTTATATTTGTCAAAACTAGAATGCTGGTGGAAGGTAGGAATTATGCTCTAAATCCCTTATCAGTAAAGGAACTATTTTGAACTGAGATAGAGGCCAGCAATGTTGGCTTCACACATCTGGTCACTGCAACATAAGCAAAGGCATCCCTAGCCATCTGTCTTGAAGGTATACAGTAATAAATACTTTGTCAAAGGCTTCGTTTGGGGCACCTTAGGTGCTCACTGCCATATTCACCTGTGACTTGGTTTGTGCACGGGTCTGAAATTCTCTTTGCCCTGGGAGGAATATGAGATTAAAGACCATTTTTGTATGTTTCTTGGTTTGGTCGAAAGTGGCCAAGGTGCATAATTGTGCATGGGAGGGGGGTTGGGATCAAGGGAGTCCGATAGGATGTCTTATGAGGATCAGATTTGGCTCTGGCTGCCTGTCTCCAGCATGCCTCTTTTATTGCCTTTTTACAGCAGCCAGTTTTATTGCTTTAAAACTACATTTAACTGTTTTCAAGTCATATTTAAAGAGGATCTGCTACATGATCTGTAGTATTTTCAGTCAAATGATCGTTGAATTGTGTGTGGAGAGAAACAAACTCTTTTCTCTAATACAAAATAGCATGTTCAACTTAACATAATTTCAGTTTAGTTCTAAAAGCTTTGCGGTAGGATCTTTAAAATGTCATTCTTGAAGCTACAGAGCATGCATATTAACACTGCAAAAATTTTTTTTAAACAAACTGTTACAATAAACTTTAACTTGAAACTCTGTAGGTCATCACTTTCTCTCTTTCTCTCCCTCACTCTTTCTGCTTGACTCCAGTGTTTTGTTTTTTCTGGGGATAGATGATACATTGCAGAGTTCAGTAAAGGAGCAAATACTGGACGTGATTGGGCGAGGGCATCCCACAAACCCAAGATAGTTTTTGATTTCTGATAGCAAAACTCTACTGAGAGTAAAATGAGGACAGTTGGAACAATATTAGTATTAATTAGTACTTAATATTCCAAATATGCATTAGCCTGTGAGGCTAGGTAAGTATCATGGCCCACACTTCATGTGTGTCTCATACCTAGGTCAGTACTGTCTAGAACATAGAGTTAAATACCTTAAAGGTCAGTTAAATTAGGTATAATGCTTTTAGATAGATATTTGGTTTTCTATAGCTGTTACCAGTGCCATCATAACTAGCTGAACAATAAAGTGCTTTTGGGTTTCAATTCCAGTATTTGCTTCCTGGTATGTCATCTACACTATATTAAAGCATATATGTACGAGACATTTACCACTGGGCTCAGGGACACCTTAACTATTCAATTAATTAATCTAAACATGCTTTGGAGCTAAAAAATTTGCCCATAATCCACTAAGTCTAAAGTGCAAAAAGAGAGAGAGAGAGAGCACTTTGCATGTTCCATGACTTATTAGTGCTGTGTTTATATTTCACAGTTCTGTGGTTGCTCTTTGTAAGCACAGAAACTTTTGTTGAGTGCTGAATTAAAAAGTTGTAAGATTATTTTTTAAAAAAAATCAAGTTCCTGGACCTTATGGTCAGGAAAATCACTGCCAACATTTTGAATTTCCAAATGTTGACCAGAGAAGGAAAATACATTTATGGCTTGCATAGCACTTTGTCCCTTGCCATAACTCACAAAATAAATTGTTCAGGATAAGAAAATAGGTCTGTATTTATTAGTTATTATAGAATTCAGCTTTTCTCAGCACTGATATTTTTTTTTACATACTACCCTGGGCTTACTACTTGTTTTCTACAAGCCTCATGCTGATGACCTACTGTTTACTCAGCTATAAATCTATACCTGTTGCAACACTAATCACAAACGTCCTAAGAAACATCTGTTTCTCTTGTCCTTTATATAAAACTGATTTGCCTGAACCATACGAGACTGATTCTGATTTTGAAGTGATTTCTGTAAATGAACGGCAGCAAACAGTAACAACCGAAACACCACTTTCAGTAATGACTCTACTTTTGCCATCGCATGTTCTGGGTTTTCTTGGCCCGATGCTGTAGGGAAATCCTTTAGTTGTAAAGAAGAGTGGGTGTCAGGGAGGTGGAGGAAACTGAATTTGGGCACTGATCCCAATCCTATTAGGGACAACACTGGTAATGCAGACATGTAGTTTTCTTCAGCACCTCAGAACAAGAACCCATCTTGAAGCTTGTTGGCTTCTTTATGGGCTTACCATTTCAGGCTATGTCTGTAATGACCAGATCCTTGAGCAAGGAGGTGCATCAGTGAAGTTGAGTTTGGTGGGAGGGGTTAGCATCTAGAGATCCTATCCATTAATCCATGAAGTGTATGCATGCACACACATGCTCCTCTACCCTTTGTCCTGCATGGCCTGCCAGAGCCTCCCACTGCCTCCCACCAACAGCATGGCGACTGATTCAGAAGGTCCCCATGGCATTGACAGGTAGAGCTCTGTGTGCTATTTGGAAAACGCTGATCTGTAAGGCAAGATAATAGTACCTTGCATGCCGATGTGGAACATATAATGGGATCTCCTAAATATTAGCACCACTCTGTTAATATAATCTTGCTTATTTCCTATGGGTTGGTAAAAAAAATATATGCTGCTTTGAACTGTTGATATGGTAACATTGCCTCCTTTCTGCCTAAAGGGACTAATTAAAGAGTAAGACATAAAGAACATGAAATAGTTCAGGCCAGTGGACTACATCAATTTCTCGCTAATAGATTTCCAGTTTTTATTACTTTAGGTAGGAGGCTTCTAGCAAGGTTCTGTTTAGAGCCCACCAATTACTCTTTTTTATCTTTTAACTTGCCTTAATAAAGCATGGTTTGCTGTTGCTTGCCATCTCGCACTTTCTCTTTTATTTTCTGCTCTGTGCTTTGTTGCTTTAATTCATAAGGTTTTACATGCATGGCTGTCTTAGTTTCTAGCATGTATTGATCAGCAGGCTAATGTGGTTAAAATTCTCCACTGCCCTAACAACTGACTTTGCTGTGTGGAACGTGGGGCAGAACCTTAATCTCATTTTTTTTTTTTTTTTTGGAAGGGAAAAATTATTAATCTGTTCTGTTCCAGAAAACTTTAGGAACTGACAAGAGCAAGTTGCTTGGGTTTCCTAGCTAATCCTTTCCAAAATGTGACCCATTCTATTTATTTATTATAAAAATATTTATATACCACTAAATCCTAAGAGCATATCAAAGCAGTTTACAACATTAAAATGATTTTTTTAAAAATGATTTATGAAAGCATAAAAAGTTAAAAACAATTCAAGGGGGGGGGGAGTAAGAGCTAAATTTGGAAGCTGCCTTATACAATTTGCTCCATTTTGACCAGTATTGTTTACACTGCCTTGGCAGCAGCTTCCAGACAGAGGTCTCTCCTAGTCCTACCTGGAGATACCAGGGATTGAACCTGGGACCTCATAGAATAAAGTGCAAATGTATCATTAAAGGTGCACTGACAGAGCATCAGTGAAGCGAAATGGAGACTGTGACATGAGACTAGTGCTGGGTGGAATGCCCTCTGAAGTGGACATAGTCCACTCACTTGGATTTGAAAGTGTTAACTCTCAGATTACAGATGACTGGGTGATAGTGTTACTTTACTGGACTTTTATAATTACACCAGTGGAAAATTGCGCCAGCTGACCTTTATAATTCTACATATGTGTCAGCTTGGAATCAATCACTTAAGTCCTGACACCTGATGGGGGCATTGGTCAGTTTCAACACAGGGTCAACTGGCCACATACGATTACTTGCCTCTCAGCCTCAGCTGAGAGTCTCATGCTAACAGACGTGAACTTCAGTTGAGAAAGGTGCCTTGTATTACTCCAACATGAGTGCTTTGGGCAAAAATGAAAAAGATCAAAATGTCGTGTTTGCTGTGACCGGTTTTTAGAATCCGTTTGCCCTGTGGGAAACTGCTCCAGAGGACGCATTCATTGTATGCCTAATATTTTTATTCTGCCACTAGACGTGTCTTCTGAATATTAGGCAGTAGGTGCAATGCATAGATGTTGTTCTTTATGTAAGTTGGATAAGCCAGGGTGCCTAGTGGCCTGATTTAATAGCATTGATAATTTTTGTGAAATTCTTAACCGTTTTCTGATTGTTTCTCTTTACAATGATACCTGTTGTTGCTTTGTTTGTGCACTCCACGCCTAACCAAGATTTAAGTTTTATTTTGAAGTTCTTTTAATTTCTATAAATTAAAGTAGAAACCAAACGATTCCTTCTCCCACCCCACCCTTTACGAAATAAAATAAAATAAATGAATGTGTGATAATCCACAACCTGCAGGTTATACAACCAGTTATTCTTGTTAATTTGGACGGTATTTCTGTTCATCTTCCTTTTCCTTCATTTCCCACTTTTATTCTTCCTGTTACTCTTTCTTCTTTTTTGTGTCTGTGTGACGTTGATTTTTTTGTTTGTTTTTGTTTTCACACGGTGTGGTTCTAAACAGAAACAAGCAGGAGTGGTAGATCCTCGGCTACAGTTGGTCGCAAAGGTGGGGTTTCTTCCAAGGCAGGCAGGGAGATATTCCAGAAGCGAGACTCCAGAGTCAGTCTTTCAGAATGCTTGGTGCCAACTGAGAGGAAGTATCTGCCATATTTTGGTTTGTAGGGGAACGAGAATGTAAAAGCTAAGAATAAATTCACCTGGTGCTAAAAGAACATAAAACCGATAGCTTTTAAAATAAATAAAAAATTACCTAAATGGGACAAAGCGCAAATTCCGCTAGTTAGGAGAAAGACGGATTCCATAATCGTTGTCCAGAGGTAGACAGCACCATTATAATAATTGGGTATAGCTAAACAGAGCCTGGCATAGTTGGTTGATGGCTCTTTGCTTTAGGGTTATTATTTTTCCCCTCCAAATAGCGTCTTTGCCCTTCATTCACAGATTACTCTCTCCCTATTTCTAGGAGAAAAAAAAAGTGCGTTCGCTACATACAAGGTGAAGGCAGCTGCGTCAGCCCACCCTCTTCAGATGGAAGCCTACTAGACTCTCCACCGTCTTCTCCCAACATGCTAGCCTCCCCCACAAGAGACTCAAAACCACAGACTGAACAAACCCAACCTCTCTCGCTCACATTGAAACCCGACCCACTCTCACACCTCTCGATGATGCCGCCCCCGCCGTCCTCCATAGCCCTGACTGAAAGCTCCACTAGCAAATCCAGCGGTCTGCCTGCTAGTAATTGTCAGAACGGGGCACTGGACCATCAGTCTGCCACTTTACCGCAGTCCGCGCCGTCCTCCTCTTCGCTAGCGCAACCCTCGACATCCTCCTTGCATTCCCATAATTCTTTGGCTGGGACACAGCCTCAGCCACTGTCACTCGTCACCAAGTCTTTAGAATAGCTTTAGCCTCTTGTAGCCGTTTTTAAATTTTATTTCATTTCTTTTTGTGTCAAGATTTCTCCCCTCCCCCCTTTTTTCCGTTTATATATTTTTTAAAAATTTGTGCCATATGGCTGGCTACATTAGTTGATGTGTATCGAGTTCATTGGTCAATATTTGACCCATCCTTATTTCAATTTTTTTTCCTTTTTAAATATGTAGATGGAGAGAAAAAAAAGCCTCATGATTCTGCCAAAATTTTTATCAACAGCTGTTTAAAGTCTTTGTAGCGTTTAAAATATATATATATAAATATATATATACATAACTGTTATGTAGTTCCAATAGCTTAGTTTCAAAGACTGATTTTAAAAATGAAAAAAAGAAGCAATTTTGAAGCAGCCCTTGCCGAAGGCGTTGGTTCTTTATTATTTGTATTAAATACGAGCTTGCGAACCAATCATTTTACATCTGGTTTTTAAAACTTTTTAAGGGCACAATGAATGCAGTGCCGCTATTTTTTCCCCATTTTTTTTCCTTTGTGTGATATAACTTTTCTTGTGATGTTACTTGTTATTGTTTAAATGTACAGAAACAAAGGGTTAAAATGTGTTAATATACCTTGTTCCATGGTGTTGTTCTTTTTTGGGGGAGGGAACGCTACTCAACAATTAAAAAGTATCACAACGCTATTGGACCAGTAGTATTTATTGCTTTAGAGATTGCTTGTTGTATCTGTATGTTTGTCCATTTTTTAAAAGAAATGCTTTCCTTTCTTTTTTTTCCTTGAAACATTGTGTAAAGGTCTTTTTTCCCCCCTTAGTGTAAGCAACATATATATAACAACTCATTTGTACAAGGTTTTTAAGTTTATATATAAATGTGTATATATATATTTTTGTTGGCTTCTTTTTTATTTTGTTTTAATTTCTTCCTTTTTTTCTGTCACACAGTTGCCACCAAATGGACATTTGCAGATGGATCAATAGTGTAAAAAAAAAAAAAGCTTTAAAAGCCATTACATGAAATAAGACTTGAAAATTTAGCACGGGACTTTTTATCAGTACTGTTGGAAAAACAGCAGAATTTCCCATTCAGAACTGCAGATGACTTCCCCTGCCACTTGTAGGCTGTGAGCAAAAAAAATTATGTGCCAAAATTCTCAGTGATTTTCTCCTTTCCCGACAATTTTTATGCTGTATTTTTTTTTTTGTTCATCCTGTTTTGCTGTGATGTTACATAGGTAGATATGTATGTAGTTTTTAATGTCACCTATTACAGACGTGTTTGGTAGCAGATTGTCCAGAAAGCATTTTAAAATGAAGAGGTATAAACCCTAAAGGGCCAAATTCTGTATATTAGATTATTCATAAAATGAAAAATCAGACCGCCACTTTTATGTACACTTACTACATACAGGTAGGTAGTAAACTTTAAAAAAAAAAACCTAGGCATGTTGATGTTGCAAATTTTTTAAAAGAAGATAAATGCTGTATAAAGCTGAAAAAAATGTTCATCTGTTCATCCAGTGCCATTGTAGTTGACATGAAGCGATTGTAAAACTGTCTCCAGTTTTCTTCTCTGGTTTATTAAGATGCTAACTATGACATTTTTTGTGAATCCTTTGAATGTTTCCTAACAGTTGTGATGTTACTGTTCCGTTTTATTGCTCTTATTCCGATTTTTCATTTCTAATGGTTTGGAAGCCATTTTTGTAATGAATAAATGTCCATGCTGTACAGTATCTGTAGCATGCAGTTCTGGATTAATAAAAGCAACTTAGTACGTGCAGATGGACTTGCAGCTCATTTACCTAGAGGTTTTATTTAACCCCCAGCACCTCCGCCAAAAAGGCTTTTGACAGGATGTGTTTTTATCTCTTTCAGGAAAAGCAGCTTTAAGAAATGCTGAATAAACCAACATAGAGGTTGGGCAGGTTGCTAAGTATTTTGTGACTGCCTAGTCCTGAGGTTATTTTATAATGTTTCAGATCAGAGGAGCATAGGATTGACTCAAGACTATTTAGACACTATGTTTATTCACCAAACACAGATAGGTAATATTCACTGAGAGATTGTGTCTCACCCAAAATACACAATCTGAACTAAATTTGGATACTTTAGCCTCTAGGCCAGGAGCAGCCAACTTACGTTCTCATCTTGGCCACTGGCCATGCAACAACCTCTGGAGGGCATCCATCATGGTGGTTCTCTCTGCTCTAGACTAAGCATAGGGCAACCATAATCTGAAAAGGGGTATAGCTTCTGCTGCTGTAAGAGATCTGAAAAGAACCCAGCTGCCTCTTGGCAGGTTTCAAGAAGCATCTTAGAGGGAAAGCACAACCACACCTAGGATCCCCTTTCCACAGTTCCTTGCAGTATGCAAACAAAAGAACAAAAAGGGGAGAGGTGTAAGCTTCAGATGAACATGGAGCTTACATATTTCTTAGATGGAATAGAGTTCCCTTTTCTTATATTACAAGGAGCAGGAGAAAGTAAATGAGAGAAAACATGCTGAGATGCTCTTCAGTGCCTCTTGAAATGTACATAATATCCCACAATGTTGCAAGGAAAAAATGATGCCATTCTACTCCTCCATACAGCTCTTGAAAAGAAGTCCCTCAGGAATCCTGTCTCTCTTTTTTTGAAATTTGGACACCCTTTTCACCCACAGTTCTTCCCCACTGCAGTAAATTCTGTTGTGAAAAAGTTGGAGCAAATATCTCTCTCCCATCTTTGCAGACAAGATCATCTCTAGAATTCCGCTGCCATTCATTTGAGGATTTTAATTATTGGCACAACCATACGTCTTCCTATGCCTGTTGAATGGAATCTCCAGCTTCCCTTCTCTGCAAGGACAGAATGCATTTGAAGCACATACAGTGCTAAGAATTATTGCAGCCAGGAATTTGTAGATACTTAGTAGGCTAAATTCAGCTTACATTATGTGCATTTCAATTCTTCTGACACATGCTTTCCCATCAACTAAAACTTATGTGGCTCCTCAGTTCTAAGAGCTGCCCAACTTTGGACACTGTTGTTTGGAGAACAGCACACATTTGAATAATGTACATATCCTTTACTTGGCAGTATGTTGTGTTTTCTTCTTAATGTTGCATTATCTGCATGACATTATTTTCTCAATAAAAAGGATTACTGTATCTTTTTTGCAACTTGTAGCCATCTGTGAACACCAATAACTCATGTAGCTGAGAGAAGATGTACTTGAGACATTAGAATTGCCATATTGTTTGAGAGCAAAAAATGTACTGAGGGAAACACTGGAACATCTGAATTTCTTAGTCTTGCACCTTTTTTTTTTGCAGATCGACAATAGATTAAACGGTAGTGGAATAGTGGGATAAAAAAAGTATTACTCTCATGTTTTTCCTCTCAATCAGAAACTATTAAAACATTCAAGGAAGAATAATTTCTGTCCCATATTTCTTACTGCCCTATACTGAAAGCTTAAACAAGTAAGGATATAAAACAAAATGAAATTTAAAAAATCACCTCTAAACTAAATCAGACAAACCTATATAAATTGGACACACATACATACTTTTACAAATATTATTCTATTTGTGCTATGTTGTATAGTTTGTTTCATATTATCTCATTTTACTTGGCAGGGATGCCATACTTATTATTGTTGTTGTTGCTGCTGCTGCTGTTTTATCAATCGTTTTATACAAAAAAGTAGATTTCAGAGTGCCTTGATTAAATTTCCATAGTGGTATGCCTGGCAAAAATGTAGCAGGCACAACATTTGCTATATCTCTTAAGTGGGAAAAGCTTTACTTGATAAACCTCTGCTCTACACAGTTTTTAAAAGCACAGGGCCCTGCCAGGAAATTGTGGTGGCCATGTTTTGTTGGAGCTTTGAGACCAATAAAAGTGCAACTAGAACAAAGTTAAGTTCACATAGTGGTTATTTCTAAACATTATGTGAAATTCAGCCCATTAAGGTTGTTAAGTTGCAAAGACAGCTAAAGCCACCCTGTTATCTGCTGGTCCACAGCCCAAATCCTCTTCCAACATCCTTTAATTTTGCTTTTTCTACCTGCCTCCGGACTTTATCCCCAACCCTGCTCCCAGGTTCCTCTTTTGTCATTTATTACGTGGGTGGCTAAGCTTTTGCAGGCAGAGGACCACACTGGCCCAAAGTCAACTCTCCAGTGACATTTTTTTTTCTCCAATGGGGCACAAAAAACTTGTTTATTGTTTACTCTGCACTCTTCCACTACCTTGCCTTTTTTGCCTTGCCCAGTGGAGTAATTTTATCATATTAAGATGCAAAGGACTAGGGCTGTCCTCACCCACATCTCTAAGGCTGATCTTGCACATGCCACCTGAGTCGGGCTGCTGTGTTTAATTGATTAATCAATACACACCTTTTAATCGACTAAATGATGTCCCCAATTAACCAGGCAGTAGATTTTTACAAATGGCAAATTATTTTTATTCCAAGTACTTCTAAAAACGGCAGAGGGCAAACCTCATCTTAAAAGAGGCACCCTGTCTTACACTGGAGGTACTGCCTCTCCTAAGATGATACCTGCTACATGAAACAATTTATCTAAGAACAACAAAAGTATGCTCCTCAATTTAAGTATACTGCATCTGCATTTACACATATGTAATTGCTCAGCTGAACTTCACAAGATTAGTTAAAACGTAATCAGGTTGCAGCCCTACTTTTGAGCCACTCTCCTGATTCTGGTATGTGTGTGGTAAAAAGAGTCATTCAGTCTTAACTGCAGTAGTGTGAAGCTCTTCTGCCACTTACTGCCAATTGAAGAAGCAGATGTGTGCATTTCAACTTTCCTGGATTCTTGTTTAAGCTATGAATATATGCACTCTTATCTGAAGCAGAGCAATAGGAGTCATTCTTCAGCAAAGGCTAGTAAAGGAATGGTTTTTCTGCACCAGTTAAAGGAGATGTGGTGACATTTAAAATATAATGGGAAAGGGGAAATCTAAAAAAGGCATTAACAGACACTTTTAGTAAAAAAATTATTAGAAGCCTCTTTTGCGTCTCATTGCTCACTGGATTTCTTCCACCCTTTGCAGTATAAGGGGGGCACATGAGGATCAGGCTGGATTACTGAGGTGTCCTGCCTCAGTTACAGATTGTTACACCAGCTGCCTCCAAACTGCATTTCCTAGCTGTGGTCACCAAATTAAGTCAATTGACGGTAGTGGGTCTGAGGAGTAAATTTTAGGGGGGGGGGGAGACTGTTTGGCTTGTTCCATAGGTTGCAACCAACATGGGGGGGGGGCTTGAGTAGGGAGTCCAGAAGGTATTTACAGTGGTACCTCAGGTTAAGAACTTAATTCGTTCCAGTCTTAACCTGAAACTGGTCTTAACCTGAGGTACCACTTTAGCTAATGGGGCGTCCTGCCGCCGCCGCATTGCTGCCGCGTGATTTTTGTTCTCATCCTGAAGCAAAGTTCTTAACCCAAGGTACTACTTCTGGGTTAGCAGAGTCTGTAACCTGAAGTGTCTGTAACCCGAGGTACCACTGTATTTATGCATTTATTTATAAGAGTTATTCTCCGCTTTCTGAGAAAACCCTCCACAAGACACCTTACAACATTTTTAAATGCAAATCTACTTTCATAAAACCATTTAAAGCCCCTAGTCATCATCAATAATAATTGGGGGAGGGGTGGCTAGCACAAAACAATAATAACTGAGCTATATCCCTACTCTCATTTATAATCTGAAATTAAAAGCTGTTGAGAACTAAAGGTAAAGGTAAAGGTACTCCTGCCCGTACGGGCCAGTCTTGACAGACTCTGGGGTTGTGCGCCCATCTCACTTAAGAGGCCAGGGGCCAGCGCTGTCTGGAGACACTTCCGGGTCACGTGGCCAGCGTGACAAAGCTGCATCTGGCGAGTCACAGCTGCACAAGGAAACGCCGTTTACCTTCCCGCTGGTAAGCAGTCCCTATTTATCTACTTGCACCCGGAGGTGCTTTCGAACTGCTAGGTTGGCAGGCGCTGGGACCGAGCAGCGGGAGCGCACCCCGCCGCAGGGGTTCGAACCGCCGACCTTTCAATCGGCAAGTCCTAGGCGCTGAGGCTTTAACCCACAGCGCCACCTGTTCGAGAACTAACAGGCTTTAAAAGCTGCCTTCTTAAATGACCCGAGACATGTAGCCCACCTTATCTTTGTAGGGATTGCAGGTGTTCGGGGCTTTAAAGGTAAAAATTGGCATTGTGAATGGGGCCCAGAAATGCAGTTGGTGTGGCATATTTTGATTGCCTGCTTCTCACCTATAGCCTGGGAGCCATTTTTTGTTGAAGCTTCTGAAACATCTTCCATGGCAGCCCTACACAGAGCACATTACAGTCGGCCTGGTGTGGTTTGAAACTGAGGTGAGATTTGAAGTCTTCAGTCAGGACTTCCAATTAGCATACCAAACTAAGCTGGTAAAAGGCACTCCTGGCTACCATTGTCACCTGAGGTTTCCCAGCCAGCAAGGTGTTTAGTAGCACCACCAAATGTTAAACTTAATCCTTCAAGGGGAGTAAACCCCATCAAGGACAGATTGAAATCCATCCAGACTTACCAGATCTCCCACTCAAAGTATCTTAGATTAAGCAGTCTCCCAGCCCTTCTAGAAGCTTCCTGATGTTGACTGTCCAGTCACAGGTTGGAGCCTAGCACAGTCTCACCTGCACAAGCCAAACAGCAAATACATTTTACTCATTTGTTAAATGTATATACCACCCACAGGCCCTGGCACTCTGACCAATTTAAAGTTTCCTCGCTCTCATATTTGCACCAGAGTGGTGCAGATTAGACATGTAAATTAATAGTTATATGACCCATAGCTGACCTACTCACAGTCTCTCTCACGTCTTAATTCCGGGAGTGTGGCAGGAATGCAATTTTTGCCAACCCAATAGTTTACATTTAGTGGTTTTTTTCCAGTTCATTCAGCGGACTAAATTCCTGTCTAATGTTCACTTGGGGAAATAGTGTTTTTTCCCAACAGTGGTCAGTGATTTTGTAGTGGGGTTTAGAATGGAAGCTGGGAAAACAATGTTGTTTCAGAAAATAAACTCACAGACAGCTGCTAACCTATAAGATCCAACTATGATCTGAGTCAATCAGAAGATATTGATGCCAGAGTTAATTGATCTCTCAGGTTTGACAAGTTGACGTCTATATATAAACTTGGAAACCATTGTTTGTTTAAACCACTTTGTGAGGACAAGCCAGGAGCAAACTGGTTTCAAAACTTGGCTTGTTCATTATTTAGAGTTTTGAAGCCACTTTCATAGCTCTGCAAGCACCTACAGCTAACTCTTATTTTCTGCAGGTCTCTCTTCTTCCTGTGGGCCAATGAGGCTCAGCGATACTTTGAGTTGCTTAGTAAGGAAAAGTTTCTTCTGCTTTACTTCTGTAGCTTTGTAAGCTTTACTTTCTGTAGCTTTGTAAGCTTGTCAGCAGCAAATATTCCTATCAGACAGGAAACTGAAAATAAAACACTGAAGCAAAAGATGGACAAGCTAGGACTGTTGTTGTTTTAATGAAGCTTTGAGTTGAAAGGTGCTTTGAGATTAAAGGAGAAGGGTGTAAAATGTTAAATAACTAAAGAAATGCATATAAATCAATATCATATTTGGTTCATGCTGATGGTGCAGTAGTCAACACAGGAACAGAGGAAATCTGGAGAACACTATCATTAGCTATCAGCATTACAATTATCTAAAAGTCACAAGTCCACAATGGACAAAACAAGTGAGATTGGAGATGTTCCCGTATCAGGTCTGAGAAACTGAAATGGTTGTAGTACCAAGCAGTGGTTTTTTTCTGGGGGGACACATATCTCTAAATATTTTGGGAAGCTAAGTTTGGCCTCATTGAGGGGCAGCATTTCAATATGAGTAGGAAAATGAGAGTACCCCTAAACATTTATTTATTTGGGGGAGGGGAAGCGTCAGTGGGGCTTTAGAGAAGTGCTTTGACACTGAGCTGACAATGTCAATGGGGAGGCAATCAGATACAGAGAATAATAAAAGGGAGATGTAATGATTAGTGGGAACCAAAGGTTTCCTACTTACGAGTGTCTTAATGAAAGCATATTGGGGGCATACCAGCAGAGAACTGAAACCTAGCACAGGAGCCATTTTGAGATCACTTGTAGTTTAGGTGTCAGGTGAAGTTTGTGCCATTCACATCTCCTGTGGCACTGACATCTGCTTGAGGGCTTCCCAGAGGCATCTGGTTGGCCACTCTGGGAAATAGGATCCTTGAATGATAGGCCTTTCTCTTATGGCATCATTTACCAGAGTAAACGTTGCAGTGGAGTCAAGTTGTTGCAAGAGAACTGGAGGAATGAAAACGAACTTGACGGCACGCTGCTCTCCTTATACTCTCATGTTTCTGTTTCATGAGCCATGCAAAGTTTGCAACAAACAATATTATAATACTGTAAGAAGTTTCTTACACCAGGAGTATTTTTCCTATATATACTAATTTTATCTCCACATCTGATTTATGCCACATAATGGAAATTTTGTTCTGACATAAACCACAACAAATCTAAAATATCAAAATAAAATAAAATGCAAAACAGTACTTATGAATTACATTTTTAATCCAAATGCTTTTAAAATAAAATAAACAGATGCAATTTGTAACGTATGATGGAGAGTGAATGGGAATTTTAAATTCATTACTTGTGCTCCAGTTACAAAGTGATCTGGTCCAGGCTATTAGTTCAAACTTCTGTTTAAACTGTTCATTTATAGATATCCAAAATATAAGCATTGGGCAACAATCAGTTAATTGCTTAGTCACATTTTCTGGCAATGAGTTCAGTTGCACACACTGGTTCATTGGATAGGACAGGGCCAGAGACAATATAAATAAGCCACTATCACCAGGACAAAGAGAGAAAAGAGGACTGTTCAGGATGAACTACTTCTGAAATTTCTCTAATGCCTAAAATAAAATGAGGTCCTTGTCTGATGAGAGAGAAAGATCCAGGCGGTGGGGGGAGAATAACTATAGCTCTCCCCAGTTTTATGGAATTAGGGTATGACTCTGACTTTTTTAAATTTAGTCTCATTCCTATCTGCCATTGACTCTCCCTAGCTTTCCACCTCCTTGCAGATATCCCTCTTCCTTTGCCACTTTAAAGCAATCAAGTGGTGGTGGAAAGTCCATAGTTGTAAAGATAGAACCCATTAAAAGATTTGGTACCTCTAGAAAGTTCTATTTTCTTATAATCACTTAATTTGTGATTCATTCTTGGTTTATTAAGGGAGCAGAGTAACCATATACACCAAGAAAACCAGACAAACCCTTTGAAACAAGCTAAAAAATATGCATTGCCTAAGCATCAGATGAACAAAAGACAGCTTGCCTTAAAACCATGAGTGTGTAGTCTCAAGAAACACTTTTATTCAATAAAAAGGCAATTGTCATAGAATTCCAGAAAAAGTAAATTAAACACAGTATCTGGCTTTTAAAAAAATCAAAATCACGTATCCTTTATATGGTAGTGATTTGGGTTGTACCCAGCCATTTTCTGTTTGTTTCAGAGTGAAGAGGTTTAATAACATCTGGGGGTTGTTTTCAAAGACTTTTTAGAGAAGGAAAAATTGGTTCCAAAAATAGTGTTCACAAAGAAAACCCCAGCAGTTATGCTTCATATCTCCTAAGCATGTGTTCAAAATAACAGGCAATCTATTGACGTCACTTCTGCAGACAAATTAAACTGCAAAAAGGGTTCCAATGTCTTTCCTTTGGCAATCACTTGCAGCCGAGTCAGAATGTCTTCCCATTGAGTCCACTGGGAAGTTCCGTAGCTGGCATACTTTCTATCCTGTTCTGGGGCTATGTCAGCAGAATGGACTGAATTCCAATGGATCCAAAGTATCCCCTGATCCACCCAGAATGCCTCCTTTCCCCCCACTGCACCACCTGGGCACTGACAGTGGAGGAGGAGCAGCTACAGAGGTTTCCACAGGAGGATGCCTTGGTGAGTGAGTGTCCTGGTCAGCTTTTAGAGAGGGAGGTCCATACTACTCTATGGCCTACGGAGAGCTGTCACAGAGACATGGTTGGACTTTGGTAATATGGCGCCTGGAGCAATAATTCCTTCTGGTGCAGTTTACTTGTATATTTACCCACATAAATCTAGGTTGTTGCTGTTGTTGTCATGTGGCCCTTTGGCTCAGTGCCTTATGTAGGGGACTGTCCCCCACCACCCTAAATCTGGTGCTGACAGGGACCATGGGATTGCAGCCTTAAGAAGTTGGACTTACTGTGGGGATAGGTCTCCTTTAAGAGGTAGGCTGGGAGAAATAATAGGTAATTATAGATAATGATGTCAGCAATTTCCAGGTGTTCCACCTCCACCGGCTGTCATTTTGTGACTGGTGGGCTCCAGTAATTTCCAACCCTTTCAACTGGGTCCTGGTAATAGAAAATTAGAGAAACTCCGCTTTACAGCAACCATTTTTGACAAAGGACTGAAATATTTTGTTAGCGGTGCACAGTTTTGCAGGGAATTTCAAACCGAACACAGCAGCACAACCAAATATGATTACTGAAAGTGTGGTAGCTCAGTTGGAATGGGTTGCAAAACAACATGCTCATTTTGTTTGTCGTGTCGGATAATGGACCACCTATATTAGAATTTGAGTGCTTGGCTTAATCAAAAGAATGTACTCAGTGGAGGAGGAAACACCTGGTAACATGGAATTGTTTCATTGATTTCACAGGGGAGTTGGTAAACTAAAAATGGAATATGATATACAACTGACTACACCAAACAGACCAAACATACATACTCTAGTGTTACTCTAGTATTGCCAAATCTTTAAAAGCAAACTGGATAAACTGGTGGACTTTCAAATTACTGGAAATTACTTTATTACTCTTTGGTGATAAAACTAAGGAGGAAAAAGGATCTGTGTCTATATCTCAAACAGTTAAATCTATACAGAGAGAGAACATTTTTCCATTTCCCAGCAGAGAAGAAATCTTGAGCGTGCTGGCAGGTGCAAACTATTTCACTACTTTGGATTTCTCATGAGGATTTTGGCAGGTCCTCTCACAGACTGCAGTTCATGATTATGCACTTTAAAATTCTTTATTATTCATATTTTATTCCAGTTTTTTAACAGTAGGTGTTGATTACAAACTACTGTTTTCTTGTCCCACAACTGCCTCTCTTATCTCCAGTTGTTACAGTTTTGTATTAAGCATTTTTGCTTAGTGGAAATTGCTTGTGTACAATGTGGGCTTTTTTTAGAAAGTGGAAAAAAGAAAAAAGAGAAAGTAAGATGGGAAGAAAGAGAAAGGTAAAGGCGATGAAAGAGAATGGAAAGGAAGAGTAAGAAGGAAGTCAATATTGTTTTATTACACATGCTGTGCCAAGGTGTCTAATTCCACCCCACCCTATTTTTAAAATTTGAAATAGCACATATTTTTGTGTGCTTCTAATACTAGGAGTCATAGATGCAAGTATCCATTCTCAGGATGAACTTTGCTTCCCAGATTTGCAAGATGATACACTGGCTCTATACTTCCTTTTGCCCATCTAATAAGTTTGAGTAGATGGCCCACTAGGGTATTACATCCTTCACACACCATTGAAAGGAGCTGTTTTTTCATATTACTATTTGGCTTAAAGTTTCCCCCCAAATCATTCCATAGAAAAATGCAATTGCTTGAGGTCACAGAAAAGACAAAACTGATATCTTCATCTGGTGTAAGACCCTGGAAGGACATGATCAGAAACTACAAAGAAGACTTATTCTTCTTTTTTCTTTGGCGATCATTCATAGGTTAGTAAGATTGTCTTCCATGAACACAGTCTTAACAGTGAGTCCACAAGTGACTGTGGAGGCCAATTCTGGATCCACATGCCGTTCCACAGTGGGGACATAGGTTTCCAGGGGGGAGTTGATCATGGTTTGCCAAATGTGCCTTCCTCTTAGCACGTTTCTCCCTTTCGTCCTGAGTTTGAGTGTCTTCAAAGTCCATGACACCTTTGGTAAAGTCTGTTCTCCAGTTGGAATACTTGCAGGCCAGTGATTCCCAATTGTCGGTGTTTATACTACTTTTTAAAGATTTGCCTTGAGATAGTCTTCTGTAGCTATTATAGTCTCATTTTTTGCCATATGGAAAGAATCTCAGAGGACAGTTTGAACCAACAGCATTCCACCCATTAGATCCCACTGACTTAAGATAAAGAATGCAGTGTATTTTTCCTCTATATTTTGCCTTACTTTCTCCCTTCCACTCCCAAAAACCACAAATACAATAAAATGTAAACATATTGACAAGTTTGTATTGCCTGTGTATCAGATCAATGCCAATCCATCTCTATTGTGTGATCCCACAGTGTCTTAAATGCTGCAGAGTGTAAGTGTGTTACACCATGACCTCTCACAATCATTACTACAAACTGAGAGTCTATTTTGTCTGATTTTATTCTCCCCAGAGCAGGAGGCTGGTACCTTACTTTGTGTGTGTGTTGACATAGAGAAGTAAAATACAAACATGTAATTATATCATTTTGTACATTTAAATTTTCCCAGTTTGTGCAATAAAAATTGCTCTTTGACTATGCTAATCGGCATTGACAATAAAAAGGAATTCATAGGAACTTTTTCTGCAGCCTGAATTGCCTTGCCACTTCCATGCCAAAAATAAGGGATGCTGTGGCGCTAATATATCAATTCTATATAGTCAACATAGTGTGTTGGATGAAAGGGCTGTTGGTTTTCCTGTGCCCCAGTCCCAGCAATTGACCTGTGGAGCACTGCTGGCCTGCAAACTGATGGAGGATGAAGAAGCCAGGTTACAGTCCTACTTCTAAATTGAAAGCCGCCCTCTTTCTTTCCTCCTGCAGCAAGCCAAAGAGATCAATTGCTATTGGATGTGAAGCTGCTGGTGCTAACAAGTTGGCCCCTTTTGCCTCACTTAGCTTGGTGACTGCAGTACAGTGGCCTGGCGGCCCTGGCCTCATGGGTCTCAGGTAGCTGGCACACTAAAGTGTGAATTTAAGTTGGCCTATATAGTAAAAGCATTTAAACGAGACAAAACCTGTGCAGGACATCCAGGTGAATGTTTTGCCCATGATCAACTTTATGTTTAAAAACCATTAATCTACTGAGTGTGTGCATTTCTATGTGTTTGTGCATATATATATATATATATATATATTCTGTAACCTATGGGTTTTGGAAGAAGGGACAACAATATTTGACTATGATTGAACCTCAGCTTCTAGATATATATATCTATATATCTATATTGGACTGTGGGATAGTAAATTATGGAATTCTTTAGACTTGTTCATTTGGAGGAAATTCAGCTTTCTGTGCAGCAAAGCCCCAGGACTCTTCATGGTTCTGTAGCAAAGTCAATAACACCGCTTGGTGTCATCCACGCAGGCAAGAGCCAGTTGGATTAAAATACACACTCTGCTGTGTGGTGTAACGTTAGTGAGCCTATTCATATTTGTGGAGCATTTACAAGATGTGGCTCTGTGTGTGTTATGTCTTGTTTGGCTGCAAACCTTTTCCCCTATATATATATTTTTCTGGTCAATGAGCAAGGCAGGAAAGCACTGAGAAAACATCGCTATCTTATTTGCAAGACAATCCCATTTATTGCTGCTGGATGCCAGGTTTTGCCAGATAACTTTGTTATCTTCCCTTGTCAACAGGCTGCTGTTTCCCACTCAAGTCCCAATTGTACCTTTTAAAGATGCTCTCTTCACTTTCAAATGCGTCAAGTACAAAAGATCCAGGCAGGTGGTAGTTTTAAAACACAGTGAGTTGGCATTTTTAGGTAGGTGGGGACTAAGTTTGGAATGGAAACACGCGGCTTTTGAGCCTCTCTCCCTCTTCCTATGAATAGCTGCCGTTGTTCTCTCAGGCCTTAAGCACCGGTTTCAAGACCACCTTCAGTCAGCCAATCAGCACTCTGTTATTTAATTATAACAAAATTCTTAGCTGTGTCTGCTGCTGCTGCTATAGCTTCTGCATGGGCAAGTGGGGGGTACTGGATTGACTTTTGGAGCCAGGCAGGCTTGCCAACAATAATTTTCCTCGTCCCAAAGGGCCTACGAAGCCTGGAGCAGGTTCCAAGTTCCTCCTAAACTGGCTGTTCAATTTCGGCTCTTTACCAGGGGGCTTGAAAAGGGTTATAGAAAGGCAGATAAATGCACTTCTTGTTGCAAGCGTCCCTGACAAACCAGGCCTCAAGAACAGTGATCTCATTTCTCCCTCATTATTAGTAGGGCCAGATTTTTTCCATTAACAGGTAATTGAGTAGAAACTAAAATAAGCAAACTTTGTTTTATCCAGGGCATTTTCTTGCTTGCATGCAAAGGCAAAACACTTTTCGGAGGAGTTTGTTCAGGGAAAACATTTCTTTTCCTCACAATTCATCTCTTCTGGTATGTGATTGAAACCATAGCAAGGGTTTGGTTTGTTGCTTAGATGTCGGTGCCTTAAAAACAAACAATACTATTCTTCCAAAACAAACTTGCTAATGGAATTATGATTGTGACATGAGTCTCATGCATGTGCGCCCACACACACACATGCCAGTCATGGGTCTGGGTTTGGTTCATGATTCAGAAGGAAAGAAGGCAGCCTCGGAGCTTGGATAAACCTGCATTCACGTTTCAGGTGTGGAGAGGAGGGTAAAGGGTACTGAAGGTCCAAGCAGGTTTATCAGGAATTCAGGAGATTCTAGGATACTTAGCTTTCCTTCTGCCAGGGTGCTGGGATTTAGAATTAGAGGTCTGAGGCACTTGACTCAGAATACACACACACACACACACACACACACACACACACACACACACACACACCAGTTGCAGAACAGCAGTGGCCAGAGAGAACTGCTTGGGCCATCCAATCCAGAAGTCTGTAGTGATTTCAAATATTTATATGCCACTAAAAATAGTTTTCAAAATGGCTATAGGGGAGTGATTTAGGCATGCTTTCCCTTTTGGGAATCAGATGAATGAGATCATTTGGAATTGCATCAATGGTGCAGCTCCTCTGCAGCATCATTGTGCACCTGTACAAGTGTGCAGGTGCTAATCTTGCCTTTGCCTTTCTTTGAGCCAGGTTGCTCTTTAAACAAAGTAAGTAAAGCCATGCACTCCCTTCACGTCCGAGCCCATTTGGAAAGCTTTTCTCTGCAGCCAGACAGATTGGCAGCAGGATGAAATTATACTGACTCAAGGCTGGATGGAGGTAGTAAAAACAATTTGGGCTTGGATTTTATTTTTTTTAAGGGATGTCAGTGGAATTTATTTTCCTTCTCAGAGGCTTTCTGTGGTAAGTGTAGGTGGTAAAATCTCCAGGTTCTTAAAAAATTGCAATTGAAATGGAGAACGGTTAATTTTGCAAGGATTGCACAAGTTCTGGCCTATGTTAAAATCCTTGGCCATTGGCCACTAACCCAACCACCGCCACATCCTAGATGTTTTGGTACTTGGCATAGTGAGACGAAAAGCAGTTGGCACACATTGACACCGTACCTGTGCCTGGGCTGAGCCCTAGCATGAAAAACAAGTTTGTGGCTGAGTGCTGGTCCTACTGGGCTTGCTGTTAGATACATCCTGGAGGAAACTGGGTTCACTTCCCTACTCAGCTGTGAAGCTCAGTGGGTGTCCTTGGGTGAACCTCTCCATTCAACCTACAGCCTATAGTTGTTATGAGAATAAAATGGAAGGGCACAATATATACTGCCTTGAGCTTCTTAGAGGAGTGACAGGATTAAAAACTGTAATAAATGAAGCTCTGCCTTGACAGTAGCGATGTGTGCGATGGGGTGGAGCCACCCTCCTGGCACAGAGACTGCTGCAGCTTACCTTGATGTTGTTGTGATGGGGTAGAAGGTCAAGATCCCTCAGCTGCAGAGAGGAAGGAAGAAAAATTTCCTCTTCCTGTTCTTTTCTGCTCTCTTCTCTTTGAACCATGCAGCTGACATCTGTGGATGGGCTTCCAGACTCTGACTGCATGTGTGAGACTAACTTTTGTATTTTGTAACCAAGAACACCTTGCCTGTGTTGTTTCTGCTATAGCCTTGAACGAGGCACGAGTAAGAACTTTGATTACTGTAAGTAAAGCATTTAAACTTACTTTAGGTTGTAATTTATTCACTCTGAGAGGGGTAGAGGCGGGGGAGCACAATTGTGAGTGCTTAATGCTGGGACATTTAAAGCTGTATTTCCCATGCTTTACAAATGCTGCACGTATTTCTGTTTTAAACTCCGCCAGGGGCCCTTTTGGCTAGAGAGTGAGTCAAGCCCCTCACACTTTTTGAATTCAGGCAGTCAGACATTTTTCTTCTGTATTTCCCACACATGTATTCCCCAGTTATTTCCTAACAAACATTACATTACTTTTCAAGTGGTCAAAAATACCCTGTAACAGTCAATATTATTATTTCCATCTTGCAACATTTTGCCTAGGGCCATTCTGCGAGTTCATTATGAGGTGGAATTTGGGAGTGCTCACATTGTTAGCAACACAACTCTTTTTCATTAGTCTCCACCCTGCTCCACCATACTATCGATCATTTCTAGCATTCTCTTTTTTTAAAATAAATATTTATTAAGATTTTTGTAAAAGAAAAGCATAGGTAACAAACAACATTGCTTATATCATAACAAAGTTTCATAACTTGTTTAGACTTCCTCACGTCTCCTGCTCCCACTTACAGTGTTAAGAAATTTTTTCCAAGCAAATTATCATCTTGTTTACAATCTTATATCCACTCATTTAAATATAATCTAATAGTTCTCCCAAAGGGTTTTTCTTTTCCTTAATCTCACTTATCATCAAATTCCAATCTAGTTTAGTGATGGCCAGTTATTTATGATCAAGCATCCTTCTTAACATTCAATCAAATTACAATATTTTTGTAAATAAATTTTAAATTTCTTCCAGTCTTCTTCAATCCTTTCTTCTCCCAGGTCCCGGATTCTGCCGGTCATCTCTGCCAATTGCATATAGTCTATCAGCTGCATCTGCCATTCTTCCAGTGTGGGTAGATCTTGAGTCTTCCAATTCTTGGCAATGAGTATCCTTGCTGCTGTTGTTGCGTACATAAAAAATGTTCGGTCCTTCTTTAACACCTTCTGGCCGACAATACCCAGGAGGAAGGCCTCTGGTTTCTTAGTGAAGGTATACTTAAATACCTTTTTCAACTCATTATATATCATTTCCCAGAAGGCCTTCACTTTAGGGCAGGTCCACCAGAGGTGAAAGAATGTTCCTTCATTTTCCTTACATTTCCAACATTTATTATCAGACGAATGGTATATTTTGGCAAGTTTAACTGGGGTCATGTACCATCTATATATCATTTTCATTACATTTTCCTTCAAAGCATTACATGCAGTGAAGTTCAGCCCTGTGGTCCACAACCTTTCCCAGTCCTCAAACATGATGTTATGCCCAATATCCTGTGCCCACTTTATCATAGCAGATTTAACCATTTCGTCTTGTGTGTTCCATTTTAACAGCAAGTTATACATTCTTGATAGTACCTTAGTCTTTGGTTCTAACAATTCTGTCTCTAACTTTGATTTCTCCACCTGGAACCCTAGTTTTTTGTCATTTTTAAAAACTTCTTTAATCTGGGCATAATGTAACCAGTCTCGCACTTTACCCTCCATTTTCTTCAAACTCTGCAATTTCCAATTGTCACCATCTTTTTCTAATATTTCCCAATATTTTGGCCATTTGGCCTCCATATTGGGTCTTTTTCGGGCCTTGGCTTCCAGAGGGGACCATTTCTGGCATTCTCATTGATCAGGCATAGAATCACTTAGGTGTTATCCTATGTCTTTGTTTTTACAATTTTAAACCGACCCTCCTCTCCTCCTCCTCCTCTTGTTGCTGTCCTGTGTGCTCTATACGCAAGCATATTTGCACTTTAGCTGATGTGACTCTAAGCATCCTTCCTTTGACCAGCAACACCAGTCAGTTAACATACATGACATCTTTAAACTTTAATACATTTCCTCACTATAAACGCCACCAGTCAGCTTCCATGTAGGTAGGCTTCCATTGTTCGTTGTCAAAGTCCTCTTGAGTGGATTTCCCACTGTGTCGCTTTTGTGTGAGTCAAATCAAGATTATAGGTAACAGAGAAGAAAAAGAAGAAGAAGAGAAGGTTAGACCCTCATTTTAGAGTTTAAGAAAAATCTGCCAGCAGGTTGCAGTTCAAGTTGGTAATATACATGAAAGGAAGAGTCCAAGCTGTGTCACCAGTGTCACTATATTAGGCTTTCAGGAGAAAGCATACAAAACACATATTGTAGTGGTCACACACAGAGACATAAATTTAGGAACAAGATCTGCCTTAGCTTGAACATAGTTGGCTCTGATAATAAGGAACAAGGAACAGAGGCTATTATGAAACGAAACCCAGGTGCTTGAATGGATTGAGCTTTGAGTTGAGTTCTCCCAGGAATGGAAAATACAGTCATACCCACCACTCTAATCTTTGGCACGGGTTGGATTCTGTCCTCATTTTTTTCTGTTCATTTGCCCATCTCCAGGTATAAAAGATCATAGGCTTTATTTATGGATCAGTTTTCTATTATGTGATCTGCTGATCTGGATGAAAACAATTTACTAGTTTAGATGCTGCTTAATTTCATCAAGGTGTAGTATGGTACCATTTTCTCTCAAAAATAAGTCCCTATGTGCAAATACTTTACAATATTCACTGTATTTGGGGGGCTAGATGATTTCACAGCAATATTCTGCTATAACTTGTATGTCAGGCAGCTTGAGACCAACCACAAAACAAGATTTTCTTCAGAAGGGGATTATGGCCCTTTGCCAGTTTTTGTGTGTGTTTCCCACTGCATAGAATCAGATCTGCCTCACCGTATGCAGAAAACAGCCTTCTGCAACCTTGTGCCCTCTAGATGTTCTGGAATTGTAGTCCAAAACATCCAAAGCTGATGAAAGTTGGCATAAAGATGGGAACGTATGTGCCACAACAATAACATTTTTGTATAAGGACATGAGAAGAGCCCTTCTGAATCAGAATATGGGTCCATCTAGTATAACATTCTGTAGCTCATCATGACCAAGCAGATTCCACCATAAAGACATGAAGGCAGAAACTCTCCTATAGCTTTGACCTCAATAACTGGTTTTCAGCCACAATACTGCTTCTGTAATTGTAGCCTCCATAAAAGCCATCAGGACTACAACCAGCTCACAGCCTCTCCACAGTGGTCCACATTTGCACCCCAGCTCGGAGGGGGCAGGAGGCAGCTAGCTGAGTCTGGGTGGGCCACCTTCAAGCTGTAGCTCAGACCAGACCTGGCCCTTTCAGGAGCCAATAGGTGGTCCTAGTTGGCTCTTTGGGAGGGGCCTATGGGGAAGCCTGTTTCTGCACTCATTCTCTGAGGACTGGCCTTCACTGTGGGTGCTGCAATGCATTCAGTGTTGCCAGCTTACTCACTCTGAATCCTTACTATGAACAGCATTGGTTGCTAGTTAGCAGATCCAAGATGGCATTCTTTTCATGGCCTCAGTTGGCTGGTGAGCTCCCCCTGCCTTTCTTCATAGCAAGGCTGTGAGTGTATCTGTTCATTGACTATATCAATCTCTCATAAGTTTTCCATTGATGAGTGAGGGCATTGGGCAGGATCTATTGCCTATGAGGGATGCCCATAAAGAGTCACAGAGTGGCACTGCAAAACAGGGGGCGGGTGAGGTGAGCTGGAAACCATGGTCCCAGATTACTTGAGGACCATCATGCCTGGCCTGCACCACAGTGAAACTGACCAGCATGCCAACTTCATTGGTTTTCCCAGCCAGCAAATGGGCTGCCCAATCCTTGATCTATATTGCACAAACTGGGGGTGTTCTGTCATCAGTTATGTTGTGGGTATGTTCAACTCACACTTGGTTGATCCTAGATCCTTTTGACTGCATGCAAATAGCCATTGATAGCCTTGTTCCCTTTAAAGCCAATGAAAGGGTCACCACTACGTCCTGTGGTAGCAAATTCCTTTAATTATACATTACAGTGGTACCTCGGGTTAAGTACTTAATTCGTTCCGGAGGTCCGTTCTTAACCTGAAACTGTTCTTAACCTGAAGCACCACTTTAGCTAATGGGGCCTCCTGCTGCTGCTGCGCCGCCGGAGCCCGATTTCTGTTCTTATCCTGAAGCAAAGTTCTTAACCTGAAGCACTATTAGCGGAGGGTGTAACCTGAAGTGTATGTAACCTGAAGCGTATGTAACCCAAGGTACCACTTTATGTTGTGATTTTTGTCTGTGCTGAATCTCCCACCAATCAATTTCATTGAAGAATTCTAGTATTATTGATTTCTTAATTTATATACTACATAATTGCCAAAGGACTTCTAAGTAGTTTACAAGTGTAAAACCAATTCCACAACGATATAGATAAGAACACATTATTAAAATATGCAAGAAAAGAAATTAGGGGAGGGGGAAAGTTTTCCCCACTTTCTTCACCCCATCATTTGATAAAACTGTATCATACCCCTCCCCAGTTTTTAATAACCTTTTCTCTAAATTGAAAAGTCCCCAATACTTGAAACCTTCCTTGTAAGGTGGGTCATCCAGTCCTTAAATTCTTTCGGTTGCTATTTTCTGTACCCTTTGAAGTTGTACAATATCCTTCTTGAGATGAAGTGATGAGGAATGCAAAATGGTCCGGATGTGGCCAAAACATTCATTTATATTATACTATACTGGTAATCTTATTTTCAGTACCTTTCCTAGCCATCCTACACAGAATTAGTCTTTTTACCCACCACTGCTGAGCTGATATTTTCAGTCAGTCATGGCCCCAGGTTCTCTTCTTTACTTCATTACTGCCGATTTAGACCTCATTAGTGTATATGTGAAGTTGGGATGCCCCCCCCCCCTGTGTATCACATTAGATTTACTTAGACTGAAGCAAATTTCCCATTTTGTTGCCATTCAATCAGTTTGGAGAGGTCCTTATGAGGCTCTTCACATTGTGCTTGAGTCTTTTAATACGTTAATGTTATTCTAACACCTCAAACTTCCTAGTATTTGGAGTTTTCATCTTTATATGATGGTGTCAACGTTGATACTTGTTTTCTCTTGTTGGTTGGCTGCATTATTTGGCTGGTATTTTGCTATGTTTTACTATTTGCTTTCTATTGTACTGTACATGACCTACGTAGAAGCTCTTCAGGCAAGATGACTGATAAATATAACAAAATAACACTGTATTTTTCTGTGTAAAAGATTTGTGTGTTTTTAACAAAAAAAATAGGGTTAAAATTGGGGCTCATCTTATACACGGGTAGTGCTGAGGGGTGTTTTCTTAATTTAAAAGGTAAAGGTACCCCTGCCCGTACGGGCCAGTCTTGCCAGACTCTGGGGTTGGTGCGCCCATCTCACTCAAGAGGCCGGGGGCCAGCGCTGTCCGGAGACACTTCCGGGTCACGTGGCCAGCGTGACATCGCTGCTCTGGCCAGAGCCAGAGCCACACACGGAAACGCCATTTACCTTCCCGCTGGTAAGCGGTCCCTATTTATCTACTTGCACCCAGGGGTGCTTTCGAACTGCTAGGTTGGCAGGCGCTGGGACCGAGCAGCGGGAGCGCACCCCGCCGCAGGGATTCGAACCACCGACCTTTCGATCGGCAAGCCCTAGGCGCTGAGGCTTTTACCCACAGCGCTACCTGTGTCCTTTCTTAATTTAGAGTCCCCCAAAATAGGTGGCTTCTTATACATGGGGGTGTCTTATACACGAAAAAATACAGTAAGTAATACCATCCTGAAAAACGCTATTCAATCCACAATTTGATCACTTTGCTGTTCACCCCAAGTTGTGATCATTATGAGTAATTAAATACCATTGGTTAATCAAATATATACAAGTCTTTGGAAGGTCTCTCAGGAGTTTCCCATTGTGAGAACTGTCCATTTACTAAAACCCTCTGTTTCTTGTTGCTTAACCAGTTACTAATCCTTAAGAGGCCCTGTCCTCATATCCCATGACTACTAAGTGTGCTCAGTGCCATTTGATGTGGAATTATAGGCTCAGCCAAGGAGAACGTATTGGAGATGGTCTGGTCCTTTTTAGATTACTCCTCTGAAAAGGCAAGTGGGCAGCCTTGGAAAGTGGGATTAGCATTCTTCTATGTAGTATATGTGGAGGATGCCATCTTGCTGTTAAAATGTGCAGGAAAGTAACCTTAAGCAACTTCCAACAAGGAATGCTCTTATTGATTAATCAATGAATACATAAAATAAACAGCTGGCTGCTTTAAACTTAAACTCTTACAAGAGCCATAACACTAAATAATGCAGCTGAGATGTTTTGGAGTATCCTTGTAAACTGAGACATTTAATAGGGGGAATTCTGTTTTCAGCTGCTTTGTTCCACCGTATGGAACATTCTTAAAGCAGACAAGGCTTATTACTGTATGGTGGAAAGAGGTAATATTATCTGTATTGTGGCAGTGGAGGACAGTATTTGGCAGTGCTAAAGGTAAAGTGCTAAACCATAGGTAGGCAAACTGAGGCCTGGGGGCTGGATCCGGCCCAGTCGCCTTCTCAATCTGGCCCGCAGGTGGTCCAGGAATCAGCGTGTTTTTACATGAGTAGAATGTGTCCTTTATTTAAAATGCATCTCTGGGTTATTTGTGGGGCCTAGGAATTCATTCATTATTTTTTCCAAAATATAGTCTGCCCCCCCAAAAGGTCTGAGGGACAGTGGACTGGCCCCCTGCTGAAAAAGTTTGCTGACCCCTGTGCTAAACCTACAAGTGAGTGGCCCTGATCCAAAGATTTCCCAATGTGCAGCAGTGTGTCCACCTAATAGATGGTTGGTGTTCTCTGCTTTGACACCCATTTGATGCACAAGTTGTAACAATTCAGCCATGGGACCTCCATGCTGAGATGGAAGAGAGTTTGATGATATCAGAAAGGAGGCTGTGTACCTTTCAAAGCACATTAAAAGCATATTCTTTCACTCAATGAATTCTGGACAATGTGGTTTATCCCTCACAGAGTTACCATTCCCAGTAACCCTGAACGAACTACAGTGCCCCAAATTCTTTGAGGGAAAATAATGTGCTTTGAAGATGTGGTGTATACATATCCTTAATGTTAGGTCACTCAGTCATGGGACTGCAAAGGGGAAGAAGCTACAGCACAATGGCAATATTGCCTAGATGGACTTCCTGTGCTCCATACTGCAAACAGTGATGAGGCTGAGGGTGGGATTTATGACTGTCTTTTCCAAACGGAGCAGGGGCAACCTCTGGGGCTTCTTCAATCTGTTGTCTGCATAGGTCAGAAAACACCCACAGTGCTGTTTGTCTTGTTATTTTCCACATCTGATCAGTATTGCTGGTGTATTTTGATAAGGAGAATTTCCAGAAAGGCCTGCAAAGGACATTAGTTAAAGCCACAGAACTGTTAAGCATTTCAACAGGCTTGCAGCCATTTTAGAGCCTCCACACCTGGTTCTTGTTAATTTCTCTGAGCCCATCACGATACCATTGTGGTACCAAACAGTAATGAGATGAAGAGGTAGCATTTCCACAGCAGGAGCAATCTAGGGACATCATTATGAATGTTCTTACAAAATTTTGCCTCTCTACATGATGTCTCCATATCCGAGATCCAGTCTTCTGCCAGATAGAGAGAATCCCAACAGGGCTCAAGGACTTAATGGAATGTATGCTCTTTAAATTGCTCTTATTATTTAAGACTAAGGTACAAAGTATAGATGTATGTATGCAGGACATTTCTCTCCATTGCTGGCAACAGAGAATAACTGTTTCTCTTTTTAAAAAGTTATGTATTGACCCAGGGAACCAATAATCTGACAAACCCAGAGCTGATTTATAAAGTTTACTTGATCAATTATGGAGTGAGAAAAGCAGTCTACAGAGACCCCCTTTTCAAACATCTAAAGGGACCTCATAAGCAATATTCCTAGATATTTTGGTGAATATGTGCCTAGATCAAGATTATGGTGTGCCCTCCTATGTTATATACTCTTCTATGTTAACAGTGTTTCCATTTATTTCCATAAAGCAATATATAATCAAACTAATTACAGTAGTCAATGCAGGTCCTGCCATTAAAATGAAAGAAAGGATAGGAAAAAGTAATGGCAACATCATCTGGGACACTTGACAGATTAGACTTGGCCCCTCCTGCCTTTCTTAGGAAAGAGAAATAAGTAAATCCAGCACGATGTTTTCTGTTGATTACCTGAACAAATGTGCTTGCCCTTTCAAACCACTTGGCTGTCTTTCTTTCAATAGATCAAAGTCATCTGGCTGCTTACTGCTTCTAGACTCACCATCTTTATATTTACAGGTAGGTAGCCGTGTTGGTCTGCCATAGTTGAAACAAAACAAAACAAAAATCCTTCCAGTAGCACCTTATAGACCAACTAAGTTTGTTATTGGTATGAGCTTTCGTGTGCATGCTCACTTTTATATTGTTTAATCTGTAATTAGTGACAGAGCTTGTGTAGTGGCTGAGGCTGACATGATGCTCTTCCTAGTTTCAATGCCACCACCTTATGTGCCAGCTGGTACAATGTAGGACAAAGCACCCCTGTCCTTCCTTGCTCTTGGCACTGGCCAATTCGCCAAATATTTTTGCACCTGACATTGGATGCTGTCTCATAATATGACACATAACCTTGATTTCCACAGGAACTGCCTGCTGGTCTCTCTCTGCTCCTTGCATCACAGGTAGGGGAAGACCAGCCTGGCTCCATCCATCTGCCTAAGAAGGAGCAGCTGCAGGAAGTTCTCTTCCCTGCCAGGAAGTAGACTCTGCTCCAGCTGCCAGTTGCCCTGGGACTACAGAGCTGAAGGGAAGCACACTCTGGCCTCTGTCACCAGCCGGGGGAACAAGGGCTGCTGGATGACTTGCACCACCTCTTTCCAAGCCAAGTCCACCAGCCATGGAAAATCTGTCTGGCTCAGCTGGATATTCATGCCTCTTTGTTTGTTTGTTAAACTGCACTTTCATAGAAAAATAAGATGGCAGACAACACCATTAAAGCATAATGCTGCAGCAATAGCATCAATAGAAACATTAATCGCATATCAAGAAAACGAGTTGGTAAAATAAGGGTATGAAGAGCTGCTTCTACTTCCTGGGATGGTTGTGCCGGCTGCACAACGAGGGGCAACAGTGAACCATGAGTTACAATTGGGTGAAACCTTCTTGTCATGTTCACCCATGGCAGTTTCTTTGTTACGATATGCTCCAGCACTAGGGAAAGAACTGCTGCTGATACAGTGTGAGCCAGGGGAGAGAAGTGACCACAGATGAGCGGACTGCCAGATACCTTTGAAGGTTGACCCGGAAACTACAACTAATCCAGAATGCGGCAGCTAGACTGGGGACTGGGAGCAGCCGCCAAGACCACATAACACCGGTCTTGAAAGACCTACACTGGCTCCCAGTACGTTTCTGAGCACAATTCAAAGTGTTGGTGCTGACCTTTAAAGCCCTAAATGGCCACGGTCCAGTATATCTGAAGAACCGTCTCCACCCCCATCGTTCTACCCGGACACTGAGGTCCAGCGCCGAGGGCCTTCTAGCGGTTCCCTCACTGCGAGAAGCCAAGTTACAGGGAACCAGCCTTCTCGGTAGTGGCGCTCACCCTGTGGAATGCCCTCCTGCCAGACGTCAAAGAGAACAACTACCAGACTTTTAGAAGACATCTGAAGGCAGCCCTGTTTAGGGAAACCTTTAATGTTTGATGCATTACTGTATTTTAATATTTTGTTGGAAGCTGCCCAGAGTGGCTGGGGAAGCCCAGCCAGATGGGCAGGTTTTAAATAATAATAATAATAATATATTATTATTATTATTATTATTATTATTATTATTATTTGGGATTATAGGCATGAACGTGATGAGGTACCCTTTTTGAATTGATTACATGAATATACCACACATATCTGCTTTGAAGCTGGCTGTGTGTTAATGTGCAAGGATATTCTTGGGAACTAGCAGATGGGGAGAGAGAGAGGATGGAACTAGTTCGATTACATTTGCCCAGAAGGGCAAACAGAGTTAAGCTAGTTCTTTTTTTTCTTTTTGGTCCCTTTCCTTCTGCTAAGGTGAGAGCCAAGGGTGGGGGGCAGAGAGGGTCTGGCAGTGCCCAGAGAAATGGAACAAGTTTAGCTGGCTGCTTCATTCTCCCAGTGGGCTGGAAATGGGGAGGGAGCACTGAGGAGGCTTTTCTGCAAATGAATGCTGCATTGCAGGGGGTTGGACTAGAGGACCCTCGGGGTCCCTTCCAACTCTTCAGTTCTAAGAGGCTATGATCCTCTGAATCAGGGGGTGGGCAAGCTCCCAGTCTGATTAATGGCAAGTCTGGAAGATGGGTCTAAGCAATGTGCTTAGAGTTGTTTAGGGATATGGAAAAATATTTACCTCACCCTTGCACAATTTATTACTTATTGTTTGACAGAGTTGATTCCTTTTTTGTGCCAACAGTTATCATCCTGGGAAACACACTGGAGTGTAGCAATGATATTAAACACGATGCATTCTGCTAGGATAAATGGATATTGCGGTGCCCCAGCAAAGCTAGCCAAAAACCACACGTTAAAACTATTTATTTGAAAGGGTAACATGTCTCAACATTTATCATCAGAAAATGAGCAAGTATTATTGGCTAAGCTGAATGATTCAGGCAGTCCTGGCTCAACTTCTTCGAATCTGCAGCTCGCCTTTGATAACGGCTCACTAACACATGCAAAAATATATGAACTATTTCAATGAGTAAATGCTATAGTCAGCTTTATTTCCCAACTGAAAAATACGTTTTGTTGCATGGCTTTAAAGAAGTGCTATGTCCTTTGATCAATTTATTTCCAGGTTCCTGAAATGAAGACCTGAGAGAGAATCTAAGAAATAATGCAGGGAATCTGCTATAGTTTGGCATATCCAAGCAGAGCTGCCCCAGCCATCAGGCACAATGGCAATGGGGAACCCTTTCCTGAGGGCCACACTGCCTTCTGGGAAGCTTTGTGGGGGCCACATGCCAGTGGTGGGAGGCAAAGGTGAGCAAAGCAATGCATATATATATATTTTTACCTTTGCACAGTGGCCTAGTTTACACATTCACACATATACTGACACACCCATCTCCAACACTTAGAGAGGTTATGAAACAGAACCAGTGAGGGGAGTTGCCTGGAAGGAGTCCCGATGGTCCTAGAGGACCTATGGGCCTGAGGAGACCCATCTGTGAGCTAGAGTAAGGCACTCATCTCAACAGCAGAACTGAGTTCCCTTGGGCATCCCCTGGGGGGGGGGCAGAGCTGTGTGTGCCATGTGGCCAGCCCCATGTTCCTGGCTGCCCTCAGTTTCAGCTGGCAATATGGCTGGCTTTTGTACATGAAATGGGGACCCATCTTTCACTTCCCATAAGCCCTAGGCATCAGACATTTCTCTCAGACAGAGGGTGGGATTCCTCTAACAAGCTCCATCCGTGAAAGCTCTGTGCAAGGACTGCCACTTTCATCATGGGACTTTCCCACCTCTTCCTTGTCTTGAGGGGATCAGGATAACCCCTCTCCAAAAAAAATAGCATGCATGGTGTGGGGAGGGGGACCATTCTGTCTGGCAAACTGCTCTGATGGAACATTAATCACAGCACAGCATTGAATCCTTCCAAGAATCATTAAGAACAGCTTATGAAGCTCCAAATAAGGAGCTGCAACCACAAGAACATCATACTAAATTCTAAAGGACTTTGAAATTTGCCACAATTTCTGTTGCCTATTATCTTTACTTGAAAGTTGGGACCCTGGAGTTCAAGTGGGGCTTGCTCTCGAATAATTGTTCATAGCGCTGCAGCCTTACCCTTTTTGTTCCGTTGTTTTAACAATAGAAATCACAAAATAGGAAGTGAATTCCATAGTCCTATTGAGAAATGCATAACTGTGTAAGGCAGTTTATCATTCCTTCACCTGAGCACATCAACCGTACAATGCACTGAGCTGGTATTTATTCATTTCCCCTAACAGAATGAATAAATGCAGGGCAAAGCAAGGCAGAAATGCTAACCAATGCAACCTAACATAGCATTCATATTTCTAGTCAACTGCTGGTCATTCAACATGGTAGACTCCCAGCATTCCAGCTCAAAGCCTTGCTGGCCTCCAGAGAGCGCTTGGAGGTCCAGCTGGACAGAGACTTCACTCTTCAATTTCCATGTTGGAGGCAGCTCTGTGTGGGCATACAGATCAAAAGCTCCATGGGTGCACTGGCCCAGGATAAATATGTAGTCCCCTTGGTATCGTTGCAGCCAAAGCCATCTAATTACAGTGAAGCCCAAATAATGTTTGTTTGTTTTATGTGATTAAAACATTTCTATGCTGCCTTTCAGCAAAAGCTTCCTAGGTGGCTTTAGGTTACTCGTTTGGCAGCACCATATTTTGCTGTCTTGAGGATTGTAGCAAATACTGGATCATTTAAGCCATTTGGAAAAGTCGAACTAGGTCTGTTCTGTACTTAAGTTATGTGTTAAGAGGGGATGCACATCTACGGATCAGGTGTCCTTTCTCATTGCTAAACTTTGCCCTGTCTGTAGCTCAGCCGTAGAGCATCTTCTTTGCCTATAGAAAGTCCCTGGCTCAATTCCCTACATTTCCACGTAGGACTGGAGGAGACTCCTGTCTGAAATCCAGAAAAGCTCTAGCGAAATAAATCCAGAGTAGACACAGAGCTAGATGGACCTATGGTCTGCATCTGTACAAGGCAGCTTCCGGTGTTATATTGTGTGCTGTACTGACTTGTAAAACAAATGTGTAATCATGGAGTGGTGCTATGCTGAGATTCACTTTCCACTGGTGGCTGCAGATACAGGGTGAACATCTGTAGGGAAGAGGGCTTTGCTTATGTAGCTGAATGCATGAAGGCTTTCATGCAATGTGTAACCCTAAGCACCTGGGCTTTCAGACCTGTGGAACCCGTTGCACATACAGCTGTCTGCAGGCATTCAGACCTTAGGTACAGATGCCAGGAAAGGTGCTATTCAGCAGGACGCCACTCACATATTCGTTTTATCCTCAACTCTGATGCCTGTAGAGAACTGAAATGGCTTCCATTAAATGAGCTGCAAGCCTTCCTCTAAACATGGCCTCCCACTCTGGTTATTTTCCCTGTGACTCTACTGCTTCCAGCCTTGGTTTCTCCACTGCTTCAAGCACTACTACTTTGTCTTTTATGGATATCCAACCCCACTTATTATTTCTAATACAGTACATTTGCCGTCGATCCCCCAGCCCATGCTTTCCTAGGGCAGAAAGATGAACCTTTATCTGACAGAATCCATTTCCCCTCAAAGATTTTTCCTCCACTCTCTTTTGGACTGGGGAGGAGGCTTCCCTATAAAAGTGTGTGCAGTCACGACCCCCGTCTTTCATTCATCTGGTACGTTTTATCCCAAAGGCTTTCCAAAGTGTCTTGTGGAACAGGGAACAGTGGCACCTGTCACCCATCTTTGGAGTGTCACCATTATGCTGACACTGACGCAGAATGACAAGATTTCAGGGTTGTGATATTTAAATTTCCTGAGCATTTTTTTAAAAAAGGAATGTGACCATTTTGGTTTACCACATGATCAGCACCCAGCATGAAATAAACAACGTTGCAACGCAGCCCCAACACCCTTGGAGTGAGTCTAAGCCTTTTATCCAGTCTCTTGGCCCAGTTTAGTACAGAACAGTTGCTGGGATTGATTTCCATATTGATATTGCACACCGATGGCTACAGCCTCTTAAGAACATGCACCACAGAAAAAGAACATAGGAAATATTAGGAACGGGAAAAGACTATTCACCACATTGATGCCTGTCTCTTGTATTACAGCATTTCCCCCAGGACAGCATCTAATTGCTTCTTGAATGAACCCACTGCCTTTTCCTCAACAACCTTGCCCAGTAGGCCATTCCAAACATTTATTATTCTTTGAGTGACAAGACAAGTCTCCTCTGAATTTGTTGTTTGAACTTCCATTTATGCCCCCAATCCTGTCATGTATCCACATGGTATCAAAAGTAACATGCATTGATTTTATGCATTCACCTATGGTTTTTGTATACTGCTAGACCCCCTTAGACACTTGTTTTTTCCCTCCCTCTAAGTTGAACAGATATCTTCTTTTCAAATCTATTCGGTTAACTCTTCTCCCATTTTAATGGGGTAAGAAAATGTCTGTGGATGCCTGAGCATGGGGCAGGGGAGGAATTTGGATTGGTGTCCGTCTACCCAGTTCAGCTGGTCTCCACTGGATTACAGAGAGATACCACAGTCGCTATGCTGACATGGAACTTCCTATTCGGCCTCCAAATGTGTGGGCAGATGAAAGTGCCACCAGCAGTTGTTGTTGTTGCTGCTGCTAGCTCTTAAAACAGGTTGGGGAGGGGCTGAGCTGGGCAAGGGTCTGAGCCAGATTCACTGTGATCATGAAATGGCATCAGGCCTGATCTGGTCTTGATTACTTTCCCCCATCACTACCTTTTTCTTCAGGTTGTGGGTGCAATGTTTGTCCTGCTGCTCCAATAAGCCCTGCTCCTCCTCAGGTAACTGTGCCCAGAAAAGTATTGAAAGACCTTTTACTGGATTGTGCCTTAGTGTTTATATAGCATTCCTCAAGTACTTGAATACTCTTCTCACATGTATCCTAGTTATGCCTAAGAAGAGCCTAAAGTAACTCAGAATGAGATATAATGGCTCACCTAAGCCCACCCACTAAGTTCATAACTGACACCTACATTGTGTGTGTCATTCCTTACATAGCTAAATGGCACCACTTATGCAAAAGTGGAAGGTATCAACAGGCTTAGGAGAACCAGGCATGTTATTATGCTAACCCTGAAGATTGCAGATCTTCCTCCCCAATTATGTTTCTAGCCATGGCTATAGATTCAGCGCAAGTTAAGCCTCTGTGTTTCTTCCCAACATCTGCACAAGACAAGACTGTTCCCTGGCCTTTTGTTCTCCTACATCCATGTGAGGGTGGAAGGTCTCCCCCCAATCTTCTGGAAGCATCATTAGCTACTAATTTATATGGCAGCATGCCAGTACCTGGACAACCCCTATTGTCATGCAGAGAAATACTTAATGAATAGAGCCATTAATTTAACAAAGAGACTGGTTTGAGGAATTCATTTTTCTGCAGAATCCCATCATATAGGCATAACACCACATACTAGGAGGGGATCCAAAGATGACATCTCAGCTACCACCTCCATCCTATAACAGGACTTTCCCACCCACGATCCCTAGCAAATGGCATTCAGAGGCATAGTGAGATAACATTATATACACACCATAGAGTGGAAAATAGCTAGTGCCTAGTAAAAAGGTTAGCTAAGGAGGAGAGCTTTGAATTTTTCCTAAAGCACTATTCAAATTTATCAGCAACAGCATTGAGAACATCAGTATTAAAAAGAAACACATGCAAGATAGTCAGAACCTTCTGCATTAATGTCCTGACCTCTGTAATAACCCATTTGCTGCTCTCTTTTACGTATATTGTTGTGGATATCTATGGGTCAGTCAGGAGTGGGGAACCTTTTTCAGCCAAAGGACCACATTCGCTCTTGAGTAACCTTCCAGGGGGCCCCGGGTAGGCAGAGCTAGAGGCAAAGGTTGGTGAAGCAACTAATGTAAATTTCACCTTTGTACAGCAGGCCAGTTTCTACATACCCAAACCCTTTCTATTCCCCACCAGAGTTGAAGGACACCTTCTAGCTTGGCAAAAAGACCCTAGGATGGTGTGAAGCAGGACTAGTGAAGTGTGTGGCTTGAGAGGGTCTGGCCTGGGGAAGTGTCCCAAGAGGCCTGAAGGCCTTCATTCAGCTCCTGGGCCCGAGGTTCCCCATCCCTGAGGTAAAAGTTCTGCTGGGGGTCAAAGTCTTGCCAGAACAGATGAAAACAGACCTTGGATTGTTTGCAAGTGTTTTCTTTTCTTCTGGCCAGAGCTCATCTGATCGTCAGAGTAATTTGTCCTCTCAGACCTACCAGAGTTCATTGGCACTGATTGCTTTCAGGTGCTTATACAGCCACATCTCTTAAGCCAAGTTGGGCACTATATTGTGTTTGGCTTCATCCTTAGACTTTATGGATTTATGTGCTTCTTTTTCAATGAGCCTTGCTTGGTTGGACAAGGAACCAAATATCGAGAGTTCTCATTGGGAGGTTTGTCTTTGTAGCTTTCGGAGTTTCCTTCACAGATATTAGTTTGAGAGTCAAATTATGCATTTGGAGATATGCCAGCACAGGGAGAGCTGCTGGGGTGCTGTATATCAGGATGTTTTATCTGTGACGGCCTTTGTGCCAGAAGTGAAAGGTGGTTTGGAGTTCTATGGACATAGACCAGTGACAAATAATCTTTTGATAGTGAGGGGCTATTTGCAAAGATTTGGCACTGTTAAACTGTCTCTAAAAGGCTTAAAATAACACTTAAAATAGTTGTGTTGGTGAATTCTTTCACTGTTTGTTACATTTACCCTTAGCTTCTAGCAATGACTTGTTTGCATGTCTTGTTTCAGCTCTTGACAGTATCTGTCAAGGAGAAATGGCTCTTCAGCTTCTGAAGAATGAATGCCATTGGAAGAAGCAACACATAACTTTTCATAAACCAATGTGGCTTAAAAACAACAACAACAAGGAAATCCTTGAGCTAATTGCATTCTTTCAAACTAGATACCTCACTTCAGAACCAAGGGTCAACTAAATGATGATGTGATTCAGATGCTAAACAATCTACTCAACTGAATGAAAATTAGGCTCTTCAAGATGGTGTTGTCTTGTGAAGGAGCATTAATTTCAATGTTGCAGGTTTCCTCCAAACACTTCATCTTGATTTAGTTACATTGCATTCCGAATGTAGACCTTTCGGAATAAGAGTATGTAAGGCCACTTGTGAAGGGAAATAAAGAAACAACTCACCTCGTTAGATTGTCTCTTTGACTAAGTTTCTGAGATGTGCGGGGAAGACTTCAAATGCAGCATAAATGCCTCCTCTTGTCAAAGTTCATTTTTTGGCCCAAATTTCAGTTCTCAATACAGGAACATTTGTGGATTATCAAAAAGAGAGGCCACAAAAATGGGGAAGAGGATTTTGAAAAGAAAACATAGGAACATAGGAAGTTGTCTATGAGTCAGATGGTTTCTTCATGCAGCTCAGCATTGTCTATTCTGAAAAAAGTGGCTGTGTTTTAGATAGGGGTCTCTCTCAGCCCCGGGGTCTCTCCCAAAAGAGGGAGAGGAGGGTGGAGGAAAACCTGGATAAAAGAGAAAGCAGAACAGGAAAAATAATGAAAGAGGCAAATAGAAGAAAAAGCAAAGAAGAAACATTTAAAGGGAGAAATAAGGGGATAAACAGTATACCTGAAGGAGCATCTCCACCCCCATCGTTCAACTGAGGTCCAGCTCTGAGGGCCTTCTGCCGGTTCCCTCACTGTGAGAAGTGAGGTTAGGGGACCACGCAGAGGGCCTTCTCAGTAGTGGTCCCATCCTGTGGAACGCCCTCCCATCAGATGTCAAGGAAATAAACAACTATCTGACTTTTAGAAGACATCAGAAGGCAGTTTTTAATGTTTAATGCTGTATTGTGCTTTTAACATTTGGTTGGTAGTTGCCCAGAGTGGCTGGGGAAACCCAGCCAAATGGGCAGGATATTCTTCTTCTTCTTCTTCTTCTTCTTCTTCTTCTTCTTCTTCTTCTTCTTCTTCTTCTTCTTCTTCTTCTTGTTATTATGGCTTGTCCTCATACTGGGAAGGAAGGAGAGCACTGTAACATGCAAGCAAATGAGGAGGCAAAGGAAGGTGTGTAGCCCAAGGCACATTCTAAATTTTTCATTTATTAGCAAACCACGGTTTAGTGTTTCATCTGAAGAATCCCAAAGAATAAAAGGAGTTAGGCATCCTAATCTTTGTGCTGATTAAGATATATAGAACTATATTTTCAAATTACATATTGCTTCATGATTGCTTATTGAAATAATCAAAATACCAGTTTTCATTGACTCACATGAATTAGTAGTAAGTAACAAGCACTGCAATCAACCAGCAATGTTTCCAGTCCTAATATTCTATTTCCTTCATATTGTCAACCATTTCATTGTATAAAGGAATAGAGTCACTGCAAAGCCAGCAAGTAATTTGTTCAAGGGTTGCCTTCCTATCTAGGTATGTAAAACTGGTTTTATCTCACATTTAAATTTGTCTTTTGCCTGCTATGATTGGTTTTGCAACATCAAAAAGCTTCCAGCATCTTCAAAAAATCGAGAACAAACTCCTGGAAATATGAAATAAAATTTGAAAAAGGAACTCTACTTAATACAGCCTGCTTCTCAGTGTCGCTTTTAAAAAAATGAACAGATCCACCTGGGATACTGGTGACTAACAACTGTGATAATAAGAATCCTTTTTGATCTCAAGGCCCAACATTATTCATATTTTTTTCCTTAGCCTCAAACAATGTCTTTAGATAGCCCAGGTAAAGGCAAGTCAGAAACAAAACAACATCATAAAGCACTCCTTTATGCAGACACTTTCAGCTGCGCTACACAGCTCACATTGTCTTTGAACCCTGTGTAATGAGAGAAATTTTTTAGACTCCAGGGACTACTCTGGGTTATGTTTTTACCTCGGCATACAGAGTGAATTTTGAGTTCCTCAGCTTAAGAGAGATGCTTGGCATTTTTTCTGCAACTCTTTCCTTTTCAGTGATTTCTCCTCTAAAGGCCCAGAAGTGAGGGGAGCAAGTGAACGAACCCTCCAGTTGTCGTTAAAAGGCTGGTGTTATCTAACGTGGAAAACCTTGGACCTGGGCTCCACCCAATCCTTGTGTGGCCATGAACATTATGGGCTGCAGTCTCTTAAGCCTCAGTATCCCCATCTGGAATACATTGTAATATTGATGTATCATCTTCAAGGGTTACGGCATCAATCTACAATGTCATTATGAAGGAAATTGTATGCGGATATGTAAAGCGAATTGGATGTATTGAGAAACAAATTCAAATCTGCCATCAAATTCAATGTGGAATATTGCATTTGGTTGATCTCCACACTCAGTGTGCAGGACAGGAACTCTTTCCTATTAGGCGCTTAAAAAGGTAAAGGACCCCTGAAAGTTAGTTCAGTCGCGAACGACTCTGGGGTTGCGGCGCTCATCTCGCTTTACTGGCTGAGGGAGCCAGTGTTTGCCTGCAGACAGTTTTTCTGGGTCATGTGGCCAGCATGACTAAGCCGCTTCTGGTGATACCAGAGCAGTGCACGGAAACGTTGTTTACCTTCCGCTGGAGCGGCACCTATTTATCTACTTGCACTTTGATGTGCTATGGAACTGCTAGGTTGGCAGGAGCTGGGACTGAGCAACAGGAGCTCACGCTGTTGTGGGGATTCGAACCGCCAACCTTCCAATCGGCAAACCCTAGGCTCAGTGGTTTAGACCTCAGAGCCACCTGCACTCACTTCCTTCTATATCACAGCACAGTACAACTACTGGGATCCCCTCCCCCCCAGTTCTCCCACTGGTGCACCCACATGGCCCCAACCCCACAGTCACCCTACCTGAAGCCCATTCAGTAATAATTTATTTATACCCTGCCCATCTGGTTGGGTTTCCACAGCCACTCAGGGAAGCTTCCAATAAAACATTACAATACAATAATTCACCAGATATTAAAAGCTTCCCTAAACAGGGCTGCCTTCAGATGTCTTCTAAAAGTCGGATAGTTGTTAATTTCTTTGACATTTGATGCAAGGGTGTTCCACAGGGCGGGTGCCACTACCAAGAAAGCCCTCTGCCTGGTTCCCTGTAACTTGGCTTCTCACAGTGAGGCAACCACTAGAAGGCTCTCAGCGCTGGACCTCAGTGTCAGATTCCAGTGCTGGAAAGTTGGTTTGGTGGCTCTGTCCCAATGCATGTGCCACTACTGAGGGGGAATCCCCAGGGCTCTTGTAATGCAGTTAGGCAGTTCTGCCACCCAATGGTGCACATATCTGTCATGCAAATTCATCTTTAAGAGGAAGGGTGGGATATAAAATATATTTGTTGATTTGTAAAATATCTTTTTATATACCTGTTGTTTTTGTCCATGGAGTTTTCTTGGCAGGGATACTGGAGTGGCTTGCCGGTTCCTGTTCCAGGTGGATCACGTTTAGTCAAAACTCTCCACTATGACCTGTCTGTCTTGGGTGGCCCTGCACGGCATAGCTCATAGATTCCCTGAGTTATTCAAGCCCCTTCGCTCACCACAACAAGGCAGTGATCCATGAAGAAGCTGGAGGAGACTCTTGAGAGTCCCATGGACTGCAAGAAGATCAAACCTATTCATTCTTAAGGAAATCAGCCTGAATGCTCACTGGAAGGACAGATCCTGAAGCTGAGGCTCCAATACTTTGGCCACCTCATGAGAAGAGAAAACTCCCTGGAAAAGACCCTGATGTTGGGAAAGATGGAGGGCACAAGGAGAAGGGGACGTCAGAGGACTAGATGGTTGGACAGTGTTCTTGAAGCTACTGTACTAACATGAGTCTGACCAAACTGCGGGAGGCAGTGGAAGACAAGAGTGCCTTGCGTGCTCTGGTCCATGGGGTCACGAAGAGTCGGACACGACTGAACGACTAAACAACAACAAAAATATATTTCTTTATTTAACAAATAAAACTGTAGGGGGAAAATCCCAATAACATGAACAAAACAGCCTACTCCCATTCACCTTCTCTGATCTTCGTAAAAATAAAACAAAATAATAGTATGCAGCTCTTTTATGGACTTAAATAAAATAGGTCAATTCATTCCCAGAGAATAAAGTACACATTCTAGAGATGGTGCAGCACAATGTTGTTCTATTATATTTATATCCCTTCTTTGCCCCATACATTACAGAGCTCAAGGCGATATAGAGAGGCTACTGGTTTCACCCACTATCTTTATCTGCTGCTCAGGAAAACAGACATGGGGTTGCTTTTCTAAATTATGAGGTGGAACAATAGGCTAATGTGATAGTGATACACACAACAATTACACCTATTTGCATGTCAGGCAGTGCCAGATTAACAGAATAATCCTGCAAAAGCAGAACCCCTGCTATAGACCAGCACCGTATGCGCCTATTCCACCCAACCTTGCATTTCATCCACTCAGATCTGCCTTGCATTCTATGGAACATCCTTTATGAGCATACTGTACATTTATTTTCTGAACTAAACCCACAGTGGGATCTAATTTCAGACCTATGGAGGCTGATTTACCTCCTTTTTCAGGCTATGTACTCATTTGAACTAAAATTATCCAGCTGCCAGTCTCCTTGATAGCAATTACATCTTAAGAGAATGAGAGAGAGAGAGAGAGAGAGAGAGAGAGAGAGAGAGAGAGAGAGAGAGAGCGCTGTTCAACTTCATGTATTGGTAATGGGTTTTTCTTCTTTATTTTTCCTTAGGGATAAAGTTGCATGGGAAAATTAGGCATATTAAGCCTGAGAAAATAGTGAACAAAAATACATATTTTATATTTTTTTATCAAGAATCCTCCTGCTACCAATTAGAGACATTCTTTAATTCAGGTATTTTAGAATTGTGGGGCAATCTTACATGATGGACTACAAACCCATTTTCGATCGTTATTTAAGGTCATTCTAAATATGCATAAGAATAGTACATTTTAATTTTCAATAACACTGGCAGACTCCAGTTCTCAGAATTTAGCATAACCAGCAGGAAAACTGTTTGATGTTTTAATTATGTCCCAGGAAAAAAAAATGCTGAATATGTTATAAAAGAAAACTAAAGGGGGGCATATCACTGTTTGTGGGGGAGAGATGTTTAGCACATAGCATTAAAAATGTAAACTAGAATAATAGTAATGACGGTAATAACGAATGCAGCCAGTCAAATAGTTCTCTTAGGAAAAGTAGGCCAAAGATGTAAAGTAATATGTGTCAATTACAAATCATCCAGCATGAAGGAAACGGAAAAGAACGTTTAAGTAGGCATAAAGTTTGAAGGAATGGGAAATAGCCTTTTTTTTAAAAAAAAGGCTAATGTCTTTAAAATCATAGTTAAGACTAGCCAGAACCCTGTAACAGTTCCCAACAAAGTATCTCACCGGATTTAAGAGTTCCTGATTAATGCATTGACCTACTGGTCTCTGATGCAATAAGTTCAAAACCCAGCTGGGTATTCTCATTCCAGATGAGGCTTTGGGGACTTCTCAAGGCCCAATCCTGATGGCATGAGGGTCATTTTCCTCAGTGAGACTGAGAGAAGTTGTCCCTGAGGGAAACAAGGAATGAGAACCTGAGTCGTTTTGAATGACCTGAACCAGATGTATAGAGCTATAGTAATTTAAACTAGAATAATAGCTGAGGATGGGGTGGGGGGGTGCAGGGGGAATCTTTCTCATTTTAATATTTTTCCTCATCCTGCAGCACGTGGCTTAAGCCAGCGGAAGCTGATGCAAACTTATGGAAAAGGAATCATCAGGCCCGTTTGGGATGGGAAAACAAAAGCACAAATATTAAATGGGGGAAGGGGAATGGCATTAAGATGTTAGGAAACAGAACTGCTTTACAGTTTGAGGAACAGTCATTTCTGCATTTATGGCATGTTTATATAAATGATGTCATCTCAACCATAACCTTGGTGTGTGTGTGTGTGGTCTGACACTGCTTCCATGGTGTGGAACGAGGTTGTCCTTCTCTGCATTACCTAGGTAACACCAGATAACGTGGACCACTTGGGAGAAGTTGGTAAAGTGGTATCTCTAAAGCTTGGCCAACAAAGCAGATGCATTGTGCAGTAGCGGAGAAAGGGGGGTACTGTGGGTGCGGGCTACCCCGGGTGTCATCACTGAGGGGGAGGGTGACAAAATGACAAAAATATGAGTTACTTTTTTTAAAAAAAATAAATTGGGCTCGCAAAACTTTTTAGTTCAGTCAACAAACGCAATGAAACACGGCTGGCATTGGCGCCACACCGTGGGGGCAGGCACTTACCGTGAGGCCTGAGCCACGCGTCTCTCCTGGGAGTGACGTGGTGGCTTGAGCACCTGCAGGCTCGGCCCTGCCTGAAATGGCAGTGTGGAGCTTGCATCTGCCCACCGCCTCTCCCTCAGCTGCCCTACAGCTGAGGGGGAGGTTGCAGAGAGGCTCTACGCAGCGTGCAGCGCCCCCATGGGCCACTCGCCCCACTCCCAGCTGTAGGACTCGCACGTTGCACCAGGCACCCAAGCGGCTAGCTACACCCCTGGCATTGTGGGCTCTTCCCACATGTTCTCAGTGGGCAACCAGATGCCCGTGGGAAGCCCATAAGCAGGACCTGAGCAACATGGCTCTTTCCCTACTTGGGATTCCCAGCAATTGATGTTCAGAGGTACACTTTCCGACAGTTGAGGCAGAACATAGCCATTGTGGTGAGCTGCTGCTGATACCCTCACCCTCCATGATAAGCACTTCTTGTATATTATGTGAGTAGTAGTGTCAGTTCCTATAAGGCAGGTCAATGTTACCATTACATTTTGGATGGGGGAACTGGAGCTGAGGAGACGGGCATGTCTAAGTCTTTTCAGGCCACTTCTGAAGCTTTTGTGGCCCTGGAGCCAGTACATGGTAGCCCCTTCACATCCCCACTGAGAAAAGAATGCTGGTCTAGATGGTTCTAAATCTAATTTTTTGCTTAATATGCACATTAAATAGGACAAGCATGAAGGTGGAGATAACAGCTTACCACTACTGTGGAGAACGCACATTTAAGATATAACGGCAGCAAAGATTTTGCCTGTACACATTACCAGCTTAAAATACAGCTAGATAATTCTTTTTCTCAATTCAGATCAAAACTGGTTTTGGGGAAAATGCATTCCTTCATATTCAGGATAGATATGGCTTCTGGCTAATGTCATTTGTACACTGCTTCCCAATGCAGCAGTGAGAGTGTGCTGGATGCAGAGGAAATGGGACTGGGTACACAGCCTTTGTGCCTTGACATGCAGCTTGAGGATCATTGCCATTTAGGGCTAGTAACTATTTTAGTGCATGGTTCTCTGGTTCCATCTTGTTCCTTCTTCTAGATGGCATTCTTCACTTCACTGTAGCCTTAAGATTTTTCTGCAGGTGTGCCCTATGAGACAGAGGATATCTTGATGAATAACAAGGTCTCAGGGGCTTAACTGACAGGCAATGGGTCTTGTGATAACACTCAACTTGCTCTCAGGGCCCTCCCATCAGATGTCAAGGAGATGAGTAACTATATAACCTTTAGAAGGCATCTGAAGGCAGCCCTGTATAGGGAAGTTTTTTAGGGTTTAAAGTTTTATTATGCTCTTATATAAATTAGAAGCTGCCCAGAGTGGCAGGGGCAGCTTGGTCAAATGGTCACGGTACAAAATAATAATAATAATAATAATAATAATAATAATAATAATAATAATAATATAGACATTTCTAGCAGATGCACAAAGGATGTTGAGATGGCAAAGATTCACATCCTTTCTCATGCATTCCTACCTTTCACCCTATGGGTGCTCTATCACCTTCACCTGAAGACTAAAAGTTGAAAATAGATTGGATCAATAGGCCTACAAAATGGACACTATGGCCAGCTTGACCCCCCGTGTATGCTAACACATGTAAAATTATTAATCTAAACAATTCTACAAATTTTGCAAATTCCATTTGTAAAATCAACTTGGCTGATAGAAGATCAAGGCTTTTACCTTTCTCATTTCCTTGCTCTTGATTACTATGTGTTTTAATCCCCGTGTTATTTAGTGTACAAACCCATTACCCTGCCTTTTTTTTTGCTGCAGCCAAGATGTTACAAACTATCACTTAAGCTATTCATGTAGCATTTTATCCTTTCTTTCCAAAGACAATTGAGACTTCAGTCAAAGGCCTCTTGATAAAAGGAACTGGAAGCCAGAGTATGAGATGGCAAAATGCCGAAGAGTGCTTTCTGCACACCTGCAAAATAAAACTGTTTTCCATTACTTTCAAAATTATGCCAAAAGATTTTGCTTGTTTACCTCTCTCTCTCTCTCTCTTTTTAGTTCCCATCCCATCCATTTCTCATTTAACCTTGAGGCTCCCTTGATTCCACCCCTCCTCATTGAATTCATAACAATGATTATTTTCTTTGTTGGGTACGTTCTGTATAATTATGTTGCCACTACAGTCATCATGGGAACATTTACTTAACCTGGTCTGAAGCTTCCCTACGCATGGCATTCAATTAGATTTAAAAGTAGGTGACGTGTAACATCTGTGCTATATTGTTCAGTTTAGAGAAATAGCTTAAGGTTGCTAATAGTGCATTAGTGGAACATTGAATAAAGATCAGAGAATGCAGATATAGCTTGTTTATACTTCTACTGTTGGACTTTCTCACATCTTTGGGAAAGGGTTTGATGTTGCTCTGGGCTTCCTTTCTGAACACCTGTAATACCATGTTTTTCTTGATTAGTTCACTGTCATAAGTTCTTATGACTATACACAACAAAAACTAGTATTTTCTGGCAACTCTGCACATTGCTACCTGAAGCTTGCTTAATAAGTCTCATATTGATTATTTTTTTAAAAAAACAACATCACAAAATACCATCATGTCTGTTCTAACATTCTGTTTCTGGAAATATACTGACAACCTCTATACCCAACGAGCATTGGCTTTTCCAGTTACCAAGTTATAGAAATCAAGTAATATTTCTCATAACCTTTGGAGCCGTGGCAGTCTGTGAGTTCCAAAAAACATATATGATATGACTGCTGATGCTGACAAGCTGTGGTTATAATTAAGTGCAAATAGTTGATACAGGTGAGCTCTGCTCATATGCAGCAAAAACCAGGTAGTTCTGATATGACCTTTTGTGAGAAAGCAAAGTCCACCCTAGCAGACCAAAGCTTATGGCTCCCATGTGTTTGAAAGACTGTAAGAATGAGCTTGTGGCGTTTGCCTCCTAGGTGGGTCATAAGGAAAGGGTTAAAATGAGTGTGATGTGATTGGCCAGTGAGAATGCAAGGGGGGAGTAAAAGTTAGAGTGGGAGGTTTTGAAAGTCAGTTGAGGTTTGGGAGTTGAAGAAGGAAGAGGGAGGATTAGGTGTGGGTTGGTAGAGTTGTATTGTGAGAGAGTGAGAGGAATTGTCAGGTGGAGTCAGATAGATAGTTGGAATAATCAGTTTGGAGTTGTTAGGAATTAAGATTAAGAAACAGACAAGAGAAAAATAAACTGAAACCATACGCTAGTTCCTGCATTTAAAAATAAACTTGATTATTTGTTTATGTTAACAACTGTCTGGACTCTGTGTGTCCCCGTGAGAAAAGGGGTGGTAGCAGCGAAGAAAGCAATCACAGTGGTGGCACAGGGTTAATAGACCGTCAAGCGTCCGGGGGCCCTGTGTGATCGCCACAGAGCTTTAACATGAGTTTGACTGAACAATGCTGGTACCTTGACAAGCTTGGAGACGGGCAGCTTGTCCACCAAATGGTGATTATACCATGTTGGGGTCCCTAAATCTTGAACCAGGGTCTATCTAGTATAAATTACCAATGAAGAACTTGGGACTGAGTGTAGCATTGGCACCACCAGTACTTGAAGAAATAAACGCCCATAAAATGGCAACAGTAGGAGGGTTAACAAACTGAAGGACACCACCCTCTTTCTATGTTCCTCCCGATGGACACAGATACACCCCTGCTTTAAGCTGTTTATATACTGTCTTCTGTTGTATATTACCGTATTTTTCGTCCCATAGGACGCTCCGTCCCATAGGACGCACCTAGTTTTTTTGGGGGGAAATAAAAGGGAAAAAATTCCCTTTATTTCCCCCCAAAAACCAGGTCAGGGAAACCGAACCAGGTTGAGGAACAGCGGGATGGTGGCGCTGCACCTCCCTGCTGTCCCCCGAGCTTGTGGGGCTGGCCAATGTCTGACCGGTGTGAGGGGCGCTCTGCTTCAGGGCGCCCCTCACGCCGGGTGGCAGGCTGCTATCCGCAGCGTGGGGAGCCCTGCGGGGAACTCCTGCAGGGCTCCCCATGCTGCGGATGTCTGTCAGGTGCGCGGGGTGCTCTGCTTCAGGGTGCCCTGTGCGCCGGGCGGCAGGCTGCTATCCACAGCCTAGACAGTCCTGCGGGAACTCCCGCAGGGTTGCCTAGGCTGCGGATGTGTTCCCTAAGCGCCGGGTGCTCTGCTTTCAGCGCGCCCAGTGCTGCGGGAAGCAGGCTGCTATCCGTAGCCTAGACAGCCCTACGGGACCTCCTGCAGGGCTGCCTAGGCTGCGGATGTGTTCCCGAAGCGCCGGGCGCTCTGCTTTCAGCGCGCCTGGTGCTCTGGGAAGCAGGCTGCTATCCGCAGCCTAGACATCCCTGCGGGACCTCCCGCAGGGCTGCCTAGGCTGTGGATGTCTTCCTGAAGCCTGGAGAGTGAGAGGGGTCGGTGCGCACCAACCCCTCTCACTCTCCAAGCTTCAGCAAAAGCCTGCATTCGTCCCATAGGACGCACCCAGATTTCCCCTTCATTTTTGGAGGGAAAAAAGTGCGTACTATAGGGCGAAAAATACGGTATTTACTACAAAGCTCAATGACTAAGCCCTTTGGGGATGAAACATCTGATTACTGGAGTGACATCTGAGCACTGAACCACTGATATATTACAAGTGGACTCTTTATTTACTGTGTTTGAGATTATTTAAGATAAAACCTATTTTGGAAAGAAACTACTTTAGCCATTTCATGACCATTTATTGTTTGTTTACAGATAGTTGCCTTGGTGATATTATCTTGTGTCTATTGCACTACTCTTTTAACTTCTAGATTCCTAATTCTAGCTTGCTAATCTCATTGCACAATCCTATGCCTATAGGTTCAGAAGTAAATCCCACTGTTTTCAATAGGGCTTACTGCCATTTACAATGTGTACAGGACTGCAACCTCAGAGAGTTAGCACAGATTACATTTCATTCCCTGATCATACAAGCTACACATCCAGTTTCCTTAAGATTTCTGTTTTCCCCTTGCCCCCTTGCACTCCCCATTCACTCAGCATTTTATTGCTTTCCTTGTTGCTTTCAAATGCTGCCTCCTGCTCTTTCACTTTTGCTTCTCCTCCAGATAATTATTCACAGTTCTGTTGTTTCTAGCTTCCAGAATGCCCCGCTGCAGTCTACATCCTCTTCTCTCTCCCCCACCCCTCATCCTTTTGAGGATGGGGGGGAGTTATATACATTAAACATAATTCTGAAAAATTACTTAATTTTTTTCCTAGGGAGAAAAATTTACCACCATCTTTTAAAATTTTATTCCAAGTACAAATTATTTCTGACATATGCTTTTTGTGAAGAAAACTGTTTTGGAATAGATGAATGTTTTCTCTTTTTAAAAACTTGCCTAGTTCCTTACACACAAAGGAAAAGAGTAAGAAAGACGATCTTCATGAGGCAAGAACAAGTGCAGAAGTGAATTCACCTTTACCGCTTTGCTTCAGGTGGGTTGGGAATAGGGATCCATTAGAGCAAAACTTCACCGCATAATTAGAGGGAAATGGGGTTTCCTCCTCCCTTGCTTTCCTAATTGTTTTTATCACCTTAAACCTGTCCATGGACTGATAATTTATCTTACCCTGGATTTAGGAGCCTGGCATAAAAGGAACTCACTCACCAGGAGGTCTTTTCCCAAGTGTGTCCAGCTCTAATTTTAACAGAAATGCTTTGTACATATAATTATAAAACCAAGGGCCACTAAGTGCAGTCACGGAGCAAAATCTCGACTGTTCTCTACTCTGTTTTAATTATGAAGCCTTAGAGCAAGAGAAGAAGGAAAAAAATCTGTTTCAAAGTGAACTTGCTGTACAGGCCTCAATAGAGTTAAAGGAGAAACATTTTAAGCTGATGAGCTGACACTTGTAGAAGCAAATATATTAAATAAATCATGATTCGTTTTGGGGGGCTAAGACTGACTTGCATCAACTCCTGGAAAAACCGGATCCTTAATGAGTGACAGTTTGGTGTTTTCTGTCACTTCCTACAGTAATGGCCCCAAGCTGACACTGCTCTGTGGGAGTTTAATACTTCTGAACAAAAGTTTTTTTGGAGTGAGATAGACAAGGTAGAAATCCCAAGGTGACTGAAAGGAATGTCTAATGACTGGAAAGACATATTTACCGGCAGTCTGTATGTAAGCTGTGACAGTTGACAGGGCTTGATTGTAATAAATATAGTTGATGAAGAGAGGACTGACAGGTGAGGACAGTGAGAGAAAAAGAGTCAAAAGAGACTGCATTGGCTGAACCTTATTAACGGTAAGTTGGTAACAAAGCCGAAAGTCATGAAAGTGGATATTTTGAACTGAAGCCTAAACAGTGAAATGCCTCCAGTCTTTTCCATGCTTCTACAACAGGCAACAATTTGTTGACCTTTCCCCCCTCAGCTCCTTTAGCAGTAATCCAGACCAGGGTAGAATGGAAGTGTTAGGGGCAACTGATAGGCACCATGTTATGATTAATCCCTCTACCAGATTATTCCCACTGATCAAGGTTGTAACGATTGTTTCCACTTCTCCAACTTTTGATCAGGGGATATGATATCTGCCACCGTGGCTCTGCAAAAAGATGTGATTTTGCTTCCAGGAAGAAAAATAAAGATTGAATCCTCCATTCCTTCTAAAGGAAATTAGCTAAACAACCCAGCATGTGCTTCTCTAGGAGCAAAAAGAGTTGTCTCCAAAAATTGGCTACTCTATAGCCCATGAAATAATAACTCTTTCTTTTTTTAGTAGGAGACTGAGGCTAGCATTTGAATTTCCATTAATGCTGCAGTCCCTCACCACACAGAGCGAAAAAAACATCACTCACTGAAATTAAACACCATGTTTTCTTAATATCATATGTGCTGCTTTCTATGCTTGGCATTTGATATCATTAACTCTTAATCATACCCGCCACTTATTTTTAACAATGATCATTCAGAAGTTCGTTTGTGTGAATGCATGTGTGTGTGTGTCTTCTCTGATGATAGACTGAAAGGGTGCTAGTTCTGACAATTTTTTAATAAATTGGGGTGGAGTATGCTATGTTGCCTGAAGGAATGCAAGCAAAAATTACAAGTTCTTAATGTAGAGGTTAATAAGACACAAAAGAACCCTGCATTCTAAATGGCTGCTGATTATTCCATCCAGCCTCTCAAAGATGTTTGTTGTAAAGTTTAACACCTGATTTAATGGTAAAGAATACTTCTTTTTCAATATATTTTCACTTTTAAGGTGCAGATCAATTGGTTTTATTGGCATCTGAAAAGGCCATTAAAGGAAAAGCCATCATAAGAGGTTTGCGATTCCCCTTCTCCATACCACAGTAGCTTCAAGTATCGCTGCCACAAAACAAATTCAGGGAAGTGTGGGGCGGTGGGGTGGGGGGAGAGAACCTGATGAGGCCATGCGGGCGCATGACAAAGGCCTCTCCAGCAGCACAATTCTTATGTGTCAGTCATTTTAATGTTCTTTCTTTGTTGGCTGCCTGTCTCCCACAAGGCTGTGGTTCAGGCAACTTTACTTAACACGGCTACCTTTCTCTTGGTGGCAGCATTCAGAGAGGCAGCCATCAGCATGGAAGATGTCAGCCTAATTGACACACATACCCACTCGCCAATATGTACACACAATGGGCCTGATTCCCAGCTGTCAAAGCAGAGTGCAGCGTGAAGTTTCCCGCAGTAGACAAGCTTGATTTACACCAGCCGAGATTCTTATATTCGATGCAAATATTCTGTCAAATCGACATATTCCCGCTATAGGTGTTTAACATATTTCTACACAAGCACATATGTACTCCCCCCTCCCTCCCGCATACTATGTCTGTGATTAGGGTGAAATGCATACTCATTTTCCAGCTTGGGGATGAAAAATCTGAGTATTCATTCATTGGCTCCCAAGGTAAGCCCTGTGAGGATAACACAACAGGGTCACACAGAACATGTGGGAAGGGACATGTATACTGACAAATGTCTGTACAGAGCTTCTGGGCATACTGATTTGCACTTGCTCAGCCCCCCCCCCACATATGATCAGGAACCTTCTGAAACGAGGGTAGCCCGTTGCACATTGTCGGAAAAAGAGCAAATGGATCACCCAAAAGAGGACACAGATTTGCATGGGATAAAATATACGCTGAGATGAAAAATTAGAATCAAGGACTATAATTAAAATTAAAAATAGCTCCTGTTTCAGTGGGGGGAGACTGTGAATAGATGTTTTATATTCCTGCTCTTTCTGCTGTCCAGTTGCCCTTTGGGGAGGAGTGGCTTCACGGATCTTGCTCTCCTTGCTTAACTTTAAACTGGACTTGGACTGGACACTCCTTCAAATACGGAATGCTTTCGAACAGAGAATTGTCCTCTGACAAACCCTTCAAATAAAGGACTTTAGAGGAAGACACATGGCCATCCTATCCAAAACTAGGGCTAATATGCACACTGTACAGACTGTTCATGATTCTTACAGACCACTGCCAGTTGACTTTGACAGCCATGAGAATGGCTGACTCATCATAAAAGCCACTACTAGTTTCTTCCCTCTAATTCAAATTGTGTTTTTTTCATCCAGTTTGTCTTAATCACCTTAATTTAATCTGTTTGTTTCCAGCCTCTGCCTTCAGATCTGGATAATTCTCCATTGCCACCAAGTTGGTGAGAAATACAGTTTCTAATGTTTCCTGGCTCAATGTTTTTTGGTTTTTGTTTTTTTGAACTTGGATAGATTTATTCTGTTAACAGCTGAAGATGTGGTGAAAGTTTGGGAGCATGTGTGTTGGGATGTATTCCTTCAGCAGTGTAAAAAAACACAGCTAAACATTCAAGCACATGGGACTTCCTGTGAATGTCTGTGCCCGGGATAAGTGATGCGATGGTAAAACAACACAGTGAATTGAATAGCTCAGGGCCAGGGCACATTATACAGCATACCCCATAGCTACTTTAGATTTGTCCATGTGACAGTGATCTGTTTATGATACCATGCAGATCGGAGAATTTGCCTCCCATGCTTTAGCAAATGTTCCCCAACCCAAACAATGCAAGGTCTGCATATTAATGACTTAGCACATGGAGAGAACCACCACATGGCTGCCATATTTTATGCAACAGGCCTGGGTGATGCTCTTCTTTCTGTGAAACAGACCTTTAATATTGCCAATTTTTTAATGGTTACAGAATGACACCTGCAAAGTACGAAAGAAAATAATAAATGTAGATAATACATTCCCTGGGTGATGTGTTCATAACCAATTTGCTGGAATAGGCAGTACAACGTTTGGGTGATGTTAGCAGTAGTGCACCAGAAAATACAGTAGAAGCAGCACTTGGGGGGGGAGAGAGAAATAGGCCTTTTGGATAATTTTAGACTTCCTTAGCACTCATATCATTAGCCAGGGATGACTAGTCTGTTGTCTCCAGATGTTGTTGGATTATAACTTTCATGAGCCCTAGCTAGCAAAGCAAAAGCTCAGGAGTGCTGGAAGCTGTAATCAACAATATCTATAGGGTTGTAAGTTAGCTTCACTTTCTGGCAGTTTATTCTTCCCACTCATTCTGTCCCTCAAACACCATCCTACATTTAGTAAGACTCCTATACACCTGACCACTTCCTGAAGAAATGTCTGCTGCGCTTTGCTAAGTATGTGCAGAGGTTGAAACCCCCAACCCCCATGCCTATATTTAGATAGGACCTATAACTCCTACCTAAAGGTAAAAGTAAAGGACCCCTGACAGTTAAGTCCAGTCGTGAACGGCTCTGGGGTTGTGGTGCTCATCTCGCTTTACTGGCGTTTGTCCGCTTCCACAGACAGTTTTTCTGGGTCATGTGGCCAGCATGACTAAGCCGCTTCTGGCGAAACCAGAGCAGTGCACGGAAACATCATTTACCTTCCCACCAGAGCGGTACCTATTTATCTACTTGCACTTTGACGTGCTTTCGAACTGCTATGTTGGCAGGATCAGGGACTGAGCAATGGGAGCTCACCCCATCGTGGGGATTCAACACTGCTCCCAAATTGAGAAAAAGAATCATTTTTCTTTTCATCTTTCATCCTACCACCACCACAAACTGTGAAGAAAAACTTCAAACATGGAATTGTGCTTCAGCCCTAGAGAGATAGCTGTAAGCATCTATGGACATAGATTATTTCGCTGTCTCCATTCTTGGGCAAACACATCTTTAGTGCTTTGCCTAAAGATGAGGTAGATCGTGGTAACAGCTGGCTATTGTACTTCCAAAGATGAGGTATCTCTTCTTCCCAGCAGGCCCTGGTGCAACCTTGGTGCAACCTGACACAGCGCCTAAAAGAGCCTCATTTTAATGTCAGTAACACATTCCCATATTCTACCTTAAGACTTTTACCAGATGCAGACTCACGGCATTGTCACTAGTCCAGTCCCCCCCCCCCCCTTCTTGTTTGCCCTCAAGCCTGATGACATTTTGGTTGGCCTAATCAAGGGGTGGCTTTGGAATGCTACTTCTAGGCCAATATGGCCATCTTTCCTTTTTCAAAGTGTTCTTGTTTGCTCGGCTTCATTTCTAATACATTCTTCCAAATCAGGCTGACAACAGCAAAATGAAAGAAAAGAAAAGCAAAGACTACCTAACCAAAGTACTAGGACTCTTTTCTGTGGTGGTATTAGAATGGAGCAACATGAGGAGCACATTGCAATTGTGAAGAATAATGACTTTTGATAATGAGGTCCTAATAATTTATTTCTGCAAGGAAAGACTGCATAGTGATGCAATCTGAATAATCCCAATGGAAGAGCAACCTACTTAAAAGTCTTTATATGTGCAATTTAATAGTAGGAGGGTCAATTTGCCAGCATGGACACAACATTTTGGGGGAGAGGGGAGAGAGAGAGAGAGAGAGCCCATGAAGGGGGAGAAATATTATTTTTCATTCAGTGTTTGGTGGATGGTAATGCCCAGACCCTAAGCTATACTACTGCTGTTTTCTCCTATACAAGTCAGTCATAAAAGCCTGCCAAACACATTGGATCTCATTATATTCCCTGTCGTTATAATAACTCCATCAGAACACCCAGAATGTAATTCACTCCTGAGGACTGGTGTGTTTTGTTTTTTTCTGAAGAAAGCGAGAGAGAACACAGTTCTGAATTATGAATAAAGAGAAAGATGTTTTGGGGACTGATGTGTAGGTCACCTATCAATGTAGTCAAAGAGCAGAATATATCAGGTGATGCCTTAAGGAAAAGAGTGCGGGGGGGGGGGATCCTGCAAACTGGGCCTAATGCTATCCCTCACGTAAACTAGCTGAGCTCAACAGTTACTCCACGGAATATTTTGGCTCGCCGTTTTACAGGCTTTTACACCGAGTTTGATTACAATAGTAACATAGAATTGATTTTCTGGGGCTTAGGACAGTTGGCAAACTTGACTAGACTTAAAATAAAGCTCTTTGATTCCATCTGCAAAATTAGAGCAGATTTGATAAAGTAAAGATGTATCCTTTGAAGTATTCCCTATCAACATAAGTGCTAAGAACACTTGAGTGAAGGAATTTTAACAGTTTTGAAAGCAGTAGCAAAGGAACATCAATAAGGATTGCAGCTGAGGGCATGCCCACAAGGCAGAAGACTAACTGCATCTATCCTGCAGGCAAGAAGCAATTGCTAAAGATTTCAGACTTTTTAAAGTTCAGAGTTCAACTCATAAAAACTTTATGTTTAACTTGTGATAGGTTTTTGCTCTGTGGTTTAGGTTTTGTTGCAAGACATTCAGGTACAGCATCGGGTTTCTAAAGGGAAGGAAATCTCATTTGCTTGCCCTCATAGGAGAAAACTCTTCTCTTTGTTTTGCATCAAAATAATGTCTAATGAAGAGGCCAGGTGATGGGGTAGCATTTTCTCCTGGGGTCTGCAGAGAAGTCAGGGGCTTTATTGTAGACTTTGGGGGCAGGACTAAATTCCTCCCTCTTCAGGGGATAGCCAGTGGTGACCAAGGAGTATGTTCATCTTCTCCTATCCTATAGACATCTCTGACACAGCATGGATTCTTGTTAGGGACAAACCAGGCTAGCAGATGTCCCTGAACTAGAGCTGGAGGGTATGTAGGTCATTTGTAGATGCTAGAGGAAGCATGAGCTGGAAGAGGTGGGGAAGACCACAGAAGGCATTTCTCTGTTGACCAGGCAAGGGCAGAAAGCTGGTCTTTTTGTATTCATACCAGGCTTGGCCAGTGTGGAGACCTCATGCTGCCTTTCGATCACAAGGGTTGGCGTTGCATCCTCCTCTTGCCTACTGAAACCTGGGCATAAACACACATTCGAAGGTAACTAAAACTAAGCCAGCTTCCAGCCTCAGGCTATAAATTTCCTCTTGGTTAAAAATCCCAGAGTCCCTAATAACATTGCCGAGTGCTTGTTCATTTATTTATAAAAAAGTATTTCTATACTGCCATATCATAAAATATATCAAGGTGGGATGCACTATAAAACATAAAACATCATTTAAAATTACACACACACACACACACACACACACACACGGAGAGAGAGAGAGAGAGAGAGAGAGAGAGAGAGAGAGAGAGAATCACTCAGGTGCCTGACAAATCAAAAATTAAACAGCGGCAAAGGCCTGCCTATGTCTCTCTCACACGCACAACTTCAAGAGACACCAGAAAGTAAAAAGCAGGATGCCTGTTGGATCTTTGCTGGAAGAATGTTCCAGAACATGGCAACAACATGATAAATGCTCAACTTCTAGCTGAGGCCAGTCAGGTTTCTGTAACACTGGGCCACCAACAGCACTCTTCTGGAGCCAGGTTGTTCAGGCTTTATATATCAACAAAAGAACCTTGAACATGGGCAACCATTGCAGATATTTTGGGAGAGGTGTCACATGCGGTTGGCATTCTGCCCCATCAGCAGTCTCGCTGTTTTATTCTGCACCAGCTGGAGCTTCCAGACCAGGCACAAGGGCAGCTGCATATGGAGCCCATTGCAGTAATCCAATGTCAAGGTTACCAATGCATGGACAGCAGTGGCTGAGTTTATTCCGATCCAGATACAACCAGAGCTGGTGTACTAGAAACAGCTGATAAAAGCTCACACCTTCTCTATAGTCATGGACTCTTAATTGCCGAAATGTAGATGATTTATCCTGATGAACTTTTTCAAATGTACGAGTTTCATACTCTCTAAGATCTTGAGTTCCAAAACTGGGACACACGTCTTCCTGTCTGTGTTCCCACATGAGTCATGTGACCTGTACAGAGCACAGAGCCCCAAATACATGCTTTTGTGGAGCATGCTTGCACAGTGCTTAAAAACATGAGTTTTGGGGTGCCACACAAGATCACAGCCCCATAAAAATACCTTTATACCAGCTACATTCATGAACTTTCACAATTCAAGATTAAAGGAACAGAAGAGATTTTGTCTTGTAGGTAAGAGTCCTCTTACTTACAAGAGATGGCTTGGTCAGGGCAATCAGCTATGGTTGGTTTGAACCCAGGATTTATTCTAAAGCATGGATTCATTTAAATAATTAACACATTAAAATAATTAATGAATTTATTGTTTTTCTGTTTCTTGAATTACCCTAAAGATCTTTGCTTTAGTTTTTGGCATGGCTTGGCTCCTTAGCATTATGACTGTTTAAAAACAACAACACTGAAAATAACCCTCATTCTTCACTTCCTAGGTAATAATTAACGCCGTGACAGCCTGGCAGACTTGTACTGTAAAATCTCCTCCTCATTGAATGCAAAAGGGTTGCTCCTATGAGGTGTCTCCTCGTGAATTCTGCAAAAGCCAATAAATATGGGCTGATTATACAACCCCCAGGCGGTGCATCTTAAATAGTCATTAAAAACAATCATTATGACTGGAAAGAGCTGCAACCGGCTTCTGTTGGAATGCTTGCTTATAATTAGGTAATCCTTTTCCAGAATCAAAATGAATGTGTAATCTGAGAACAAAGCAAACAGTTTGAAAGTTCTGAGCTGGCTGTGCCAAGATCTAATGCATCAGACAACCTCGAAATTAGCACATAAACGACAACTGATGTGTGGCGGAAGAAGCGAGGCATTTGTGACGTTGCAGTGCTGGGTTACCCAGGGCAATCACTCATGGGCTTCACATTGAGGTAGCAAAAGAAAGGTGCTTCACTAAATCCTGAATACATTGCCCCTTGAGTGCACAGGTGGGCAACTTGATGCCCTAGGGCCCCCAGCTTAACTTCAAAAGTCCTCTGCAAGCAATAATTTCACCCAGACCTGCTGGGTGGGGATGAGGGGAGGAGGGATGGGAGACCAAAGGGGGAGTGGGGGAGAGAGGGTGGGTGGGTGGGAAAGGGGGATGGTCCCTCACCTTGGCTGTGGCCCATCATGGCCACTGGCTTCCGTTTCACCTACCACTAGTGAGGGGCAATAAGTCAACTTCTGTCTCCACCTCCATTGCTCTGCCCAGATACTGAGGTCCAGCTCCGAGGGCCTTCTGGTGGTTCCCTCCCTGCGAGAAGTGAGATTACAGGGAACCAGCCAGTGGTGCCTGCCCTGTGGAAAGCCCTCCCTTCAGATGTCAAGGAAATAAGCAACTATCTGACTTTTAGTAGACATCTGAAGGCAGCCCTGTTTAGGGAAGTTTTTAACGTTTGATGTTTTATTGTGTTTTTAATATTCTGTTGGGAGTGACTGGGGAAACCCAGCCGGATGGACGGGGTATAAATAAATAAATTATTATTATTATTATTATTATTATTATTACTACTCTTTTTTCAATCTTGTTTTTGTTCTCCACATTTCCACATCAGTTTGAACATTATTATTTTTTTAAAAAAACGACTCATGAAAATTCACCAGCATTTGAATGTGCATTTCTTCCAATATATATATTTGTATGCAATTCTGTCCAACATACACATTTTGTTACATGTTACAGTAATATACATGCATATGTTAGACAAAAAGAACTCTTCTGAAGGCAACTACTGCCTTAATCACTATGGGTTTATTTTCTTGTCAAATAGCATCATACACAATTCTGGAATTCTATGATTTGGGGAGCAGACAGGGAGCATATCTTACAAGCTTACCGGTCAGGAACAGATTTCCAAATGCCTATAAAAGCCAAGGTCTTGCATGATACCACACATTCTATTTTCTATGAGCCTAAGGCAAAGGAAAAGAGGATTCACTCTCATTAGCCACTTCAGATTCATTAAAGAGTTCAGAATCCAAGAGTTCAATTTTTTTTTTTAAGGGAAAAAATTCCTTTGTATTCTCCACAATGATTAAAAGCCTCTCACGTAACGGTGGCTTCCCACCGGATTCTAGAACAGCAGCAGTGCCCTGATCACAAAGTGAAGCACTTACAGAAATGGCAAGAGCAAAGCAGACACCCTTGCCTGCTCAACATGAGCAGGGTGTCCGCACGCCACTGAAAAACAGAGGACATATCTACATGCCTATCACTGTAGACCCAGTAAAATTTGTACGCTAATTTATATGCAATGTATATTGCATATAGAAAATAATAAAAACCGTAACAAGGCAGAGAAAATTTGCTAGCTAAGAGCAGTCAAAGATAGACAAGGCACAATATTGTAATGCATTATCAGTCTCCTTAAAGAAAGACTGCAGGCAAGCAACCTTTCACAGAATAAGTAGATTATTTCCTTTCCCAACCTGCCCTTTCACTGATGAATGAAAATATGGCCAGCCACTCCAGCTAACTGCCATTTAATAAAGGTCCTATGCCTTCCCTAATATTAAATTCTTCCAAAAGCTAGAATTCACAAAGTCTCTACCCTGTCCATTTGCCACTCCAGCTGCCACACTCTCTGCTGCTACTCTTCTGCTACAATTTAAACAAGGGTCTTCATCGCTCCTTGTTCTGTTGCCAAATGATGTTCAAGGATGTCCTCAGTCATTTTCCGTTCAGTTCATGCCTTCATTTTAAAGCAGCTGCGCTGGTTGCCAGTTTGTTTCCAGACCAAATTCAAAGTGGTCACATTGGTGTTTAAAGCCCTAACTGGCTTGGGTACCACAAGTCTGAAAGACCATCTTCATCCCTAAATTATCTTCTGTGAAGAGCAGCAGAGGGACCTGTTTAGTTGTTCTGCTACTCTCAGAAGTGCAGAAAAAAGCTTTCTTTATGGCAGACCCTAAACCGTGGAACTCGTTCCCCACAGATGGACCTAGCATCTTCCTTCACAGCACCTGCTATGTGCTGTATACACAGCTCTTTACTCTGGTATTTGAAAGTCAAAGTTTGGTTTTGTGGTTTGTGTGGTAACTATTTTACTTGTTTTTATCACTGTATGATTACATCATTTGTAACCCACCCCAGAGACCTTATTTATAACTAACTAACTGACTAACTAACTAACTAACTAACTAACTAACTAAGATGTTATTGCGACCTGCTCTTCTCACTGCATCAGCCCAGTCTCAGTTCTATTTCTGAACAGGTAGCAAAGAGTGAACTAGAAATAGCTTTCCCAGGTCCTCCAGTCAGAAGTCTTCCTGGTTCTCAAGTTGTACACGTCTTACTGGTGAGTAAAGCCCACACCTTCAACAGTTCTATGTCACATGAGCAGGGCATGAGCAAGGAAAGGATATGATGTTATTAGTACTCCCCATACCAGGCCAGGTTTTCTCCAGAGTACTGAAACTGTTGGTGGGAGGGGTCCATAGTCTGCAGGTGGGGGGGGGGCTTGAGATTTCAGTGTGTGGCAGGTAGCAAGATTGAACAAGTCAGAGACAGGATCTGAGGTGATACGAAACTGCTCTTTATGTGCTGGCCTAAAATCTGGGTTCAAACTCATCTTAGGATTTGATGAACTTCAAAACTACACAAGGTACCATGCAACGGAGAGGCGAACCCTTCTCCCAACAAAGTCCTATAATCCTTCCAAATACATTTTTTTTTTTTTTTTTTTTTGGCTATATGATTGATTCTGTTCCGTAGTCTGGTCATGCGATTCCTTCCAAAGAAACCTTGACAAAAGAATCCAAAGATATATTTTAAAACTGGGTTAACTCATCAAATTGGCCTGGGGGGGCAATGCAGGGGGAGAGAGAAGAAAATACAAATGAAACAAAGCTTGTAGATCAAGACATGTGTTTCAGATTAGCATTGCTTTTAAGAAGTCATCAGGCACTGAGACTATGCCCTAGATTAATTTTGGATTGTATTTCTACTAGTAAAACCCTGAATCTTGTGCTGGGATGTAATTATTACATCTGTATCTCCCCCCCATCTTTTCTTTAACATACTTTATGTTGTGCAGATTTGAAAGGCCAAGACATTGGAAGCTCCACCTCATAGCACCTGCAAGCTGCAGGCATGCAGCCATCTGGTCAACTGAGAGAATGCAAGGCTCGTGACTGAGTGGATCAAATGTTTCTTTTGGTTTTGTTTTGTTTAAGCACCTGCAGAAATGTCACCTGGGAGTTTGAACCTATTCAGGTTCTTGTAATTGAGGCAAAAGATGATGTCGTTTATGACGGTACATGAGGAGAGGGAGAGAAAACGAGAGAGAGAGAGAGACCGTGGTTAGATGACAGGAAATCATATTTCCAACTGAGTTTAGGGAGTGCATTCTTTGTAATGGGGTTAGCTAATCCAGATAGTAATAAGGATAGGAAAGTCAGCAATCATAATCACGTTTAATGGATTCCAGATGGGGAAATATAATTGTTCTCATTATCATTGTAAAAACTCCAAGGAAATACAATCCCAAGATCCTCTTGCTTGACAAGCAAGGAGTGGGGGGAAATGACACTGGGCTGTGGTTATGCAGATAAAGTTTCCTGTTGGTTTTATTTATTTTTGTTGAAAAAATACTCCCCCCCCAACAAACCCCACACAACCCTAAATATGATATTCTATTTACAGTGTAATGGTGATATTACAGTACCCCACTGAAATACCAGTTTTAAAAGGCCTTTCCCCTGTGAGCCTTCTTTCTACAGTATGAGGTGGTGACTTGCTGTAAGACTGTGGGGCAAGTTGAAAAAGAAACACCATTGCTTTGGGCTTATGTCTTTGCTTTGTAAAATCCGTAATCTGTCGAAAGTGGCATGTAGCTGGAGAAATTCTCCTTTCTTTGGTGTAGCTCAGGGATAGGCAAAATTTACTTTGCCTGGGCCAGTTCACTCCAGTTCACTCCAGCGGAGTGAACTGGAGTGAACTGGAGTGAATTTACTTTGCCTGGGCCAGTTCACTCCAGCGGAGATCCCTCTATGGGCTGGATCGCACGCACCCGCGATTTCCGGCATCTGCTTAGACATGATTTCCGGTGCCGTGTAAGCGAGTCCCCGTGCTGCGCTGGTTTAGCACAGCACACGGGGACTCGCCGAGCAAGCAGCTCGGTTTGGGGGCAGCTCTATTTGAGCGGGCAACTCGGTTTGGGGGCAGGACTATTTGATCTTATCTCTTGCCTTATACTATATTGCCAAAGTGTGTTCCATGTGTACCCAAAAGTACTGTAAATGGAATTTCTCTAGAAATTGAGCATAACCTTGCTAGCATGTGAAACGAGCGCAATTGTGCGGTAGTTGGAACATTCTTTGGCACTGCCCTTTTTTGGGATTGGGATGTAGACTGATCTTCTCCAATCCTCTGGCCACTGCTGAGTTTTCCAAACTTGCTGGCATATTGAGTGTAGCATCTTAACAGCATCATCTTTTAAGATTTTAAATAGTTCAGCTGGAATATCATCACTTCCACTGGCCTTGTTATTAGCAGTGCTTTCTAAAGCCCATTTGACTTCACTCTCCAGGATGTCTGGCTCAAGGTCAGCAACCATGCTACCTGGGGTGTACGAGACATCCATATCTTTCTGGTATAATTCCTCTGTGTATTCTTGCCACCTCTTCTTGATGTCTTCTGCTTCTGTTAGGTCCCTACCACTTTTGTCCTCTATCATGTCCATCTTTGCACGAAATGTACCTTTCATATTTTCAGTTTTCTTGAACAGGTCTCTGGTTTTTCCCATTCTATTGCTTTCCTCTATTTTTTTGCACTGCTCGTTTAAGAAGGCCCTCTTGTCTCTCCTTGCTATTGTTTGGAAGTCTGCATTCAGTTTCCTGTATCTTTCACTATCTCCCATGCATTTTGCTTGCCTTCTCTCCTCCGCTATTTGTAAGGCCTCATTGGACAGCCACTTTGCTTTCATGCATTTCCTTTTCATTGGGATGGTTTTCATTGTTGCTTCCTGTATAATGTTACAAGCCTCCATCCATGGTTCTTCAGGCACTCTGTGCATCAAATCTAAATCTTTAAATCTGTTTTTCACTTCCACTGTGTATTCATAAGGGATTTGATTTAGATTGTATCTGTCTGGCCTAGTGGTTTTCCCTACTTTCTTCAGTTTAAGCTTGAATTTTGCTATAAGAAGCTGATGATCTGAACCACAGTCAGCTCTAGGTCTCGTTTTTGCTGACTGTATAGAGCTTCTCCATCTTTGTCTACAGAGAATATAATCAATCTGATATCGATGCTGTCCATCTGGTAATGTCCATGTGTAGAGTTGTCTCTTGTGTCGTTGGAAAACTAGTGTTTGTGATGACCAGCTTGTTCTCTTGACAGAACTCTATTAGCCTTTGCCCTGCATCATTTTGAACCCCAAAACCGAACTTACCAGTTGTCCCTTTTATCTCTTGATTCACTACTTTAGCATTCCAATCCCCTATAATGAGAAGGGGACAACAACAACAACAACAACAACAACAACAACAACAACAACAACACTTTAAGGCGCCTAGCACCAAAGGCTCTAGACTTACTTGCTTGTAATTTGGCAGGTTTTATCAATTCTGGAGGGGCATGAAAATGCCAGCAAATTTCATCCGCTTCCATTTAAAAAAAGGGTGGGGGTACTCATAGTCATTTTTATTATTATTTCCCAAATAGTGAAAAAGTGAGTTGGAGTGAATGAAACAGACATGGATGGACCCCATGTTGAATTGGGCCAACTAGGAAATACCTTGGATCCAGGTGGACTGTTTTATCATTTTATCTTTTTGTAAAACACTTTGAGGTTGCTGTTTTTACAATCAAGCAATGTATAAATTATATGAGATATAAATACAAAGATATAATGCTGCTCATATAATTAACCACAATGATTTCTATTTCCTATCTATTTGTTATAAATCTCTTCCATAACGTGATGGATACTCAAAACAAAAAAAATTCCTTCCAGTAGCACCTTAAAGACCAACTAAGTCAATTCTTGGTATGAGCTTTCGTGTGCATGCACACTTCTTCAGATTCGTGCATGCACACGAAAGCTCATACCAAGAACTGACTTAGTTGGTCTTTAAGGTGCTACTGGAAGGAATTTT